>NC_081547.1:1805416-1997125 GCF_901000735.1 Corylus avellana
TATGGATATATATATATATATATATATATATATATAAAAAAAAAAAAAAAGAAGAACAAGAGTATATGTTCTAGTATTTCTCATTGCTAAATAACATTACCCTATTCAAAATAGATTGTAATATCTTCTAACATTGGAAAGCTAGAGCATCAATACTTAATATTGGCAGTTTTTTTTTTTTGTTCACAACAAAAAACCTTCTGATTAATAACGTGTCAATAGGCTTGACATTTATTAAATGTTAGTAACATATGGTTAGTAACGTGTGCGGCGTGTTACTAATTTGAGTATTACTAAATTCCTATTAGTAACGTATCAAATTGACATGTTACTAGAGTTTAAAAAATTAGTAAAAATTTTTTTTTTTTCAAATTTATTTCCGGAATTTGGATGAGTAGTGCTGTTAGGCTTGCAAGTTTTGTGTTTTTTCATTAAAATGAATTTCAAAGCCTTTACTATGATCTCAAGTCAAACTCTTGCTGCTTTATGTGGGTCTTGAATCTCGGCTGCCCATTTTCCCCACGGTCTCTGCATTACTCCTCTATAATGTCTTAATTGGGTCAACAATACTCATTAATTAAGAAGAAAAAAAACTAAACAAGTTACAAATAATTAATTAATTTGAAAGAGATAAAAAGATTAGAAAAATCAACCATAAAAAAAAAATAAATAAATAAAAATAAATAAATAAATAAAAATTACCCATTAGAGAATACGATGTTTGTTCCCCAAATGGATTCACCTTGAAAAATCAAACCAAACCAATCAGAAAATCAGACCCAGAAAAATTTTAAACACCCATATCCAAACCCAACAGAAAAATTTTTCTTCTCTTTTTCATTTTCTTCTTATCTTATCTTCTTTTTCTCTTCTCATTTTCTTTTTCTTCTCCCGATTTGAGAGAAGAGGGAGATGCCATGGGGGTATACTGGGCATGAGAGCAAAAGAGAGAAAAAGAGAAGAAAGAAGAAAGAAAAGGTGCAGCAGTGAGGAAGAAAAAAGAGGGAAGAAGAAAGAAAATGAAAAAAAGTGGAAAGCAGCTGGCACATGTTTCCAATACCCGTTGGTAACGTGTCAAATTTGACACGTTACCATTTACCATTTAGTAACGTGTTAACTTTGACACGTTACTAAAGTTTTCGAATTTTTATTTTATATTTTTTTAAAAAAAGTTTTTGAACTAGTAACGTGTCAAATTTGACACGTTACTAAAGTTTTCAATTTTTTTTTTTTTTTCCAGTTTTCAAATTAGTAACGTATCAAATTTGACACGTTACTAAAGTTTTCAATATTTTTTTTTTAAATTTTAAATTTTTATTTATTAAATTTTTTTTTCTCCAGTTTTCGAGTTAGTAATGAGTTAAATTTGACACGTTACCATTTAGTAACGTGGCCGGCTAAAGCGACACGTTAGTAAAAAATTTAGTAACGTGTCACAAACTGACACGTTACTAAATGGTAACGTGGCGAAAAATGATTAACAGTGCACACATTACTAATATTACATTTTTTTTTGTAGTTTGAAGAAATAGATAAATTCTCATCGATGAAAAATAAGATGGATACAACACGCCATGCTTATTATTAATTAATAGTTTACATTGTTATCATTCCACGTACGTAACTTAATTATCAAACGGAAGCATGAAAAACGTATACTACTGTTATCATTGTTATCAGTGGTTTCTTCTTTCTTCTTCTTTCTTTTTCCCTTATGAATAACGTTTACTACTGTTGTTTACATCCTATTTTCGTGGGAAAAAAAAAAAAAAAAGTGTTTTACACGGTTGCATATATATAATTTGGCTGACGCATGCGGTCTGTTTCCTAAAATAAGGACCAGGAAATTATCCGTTAATTTCATAATTGACGTCGTCAACATTTGTCTTCCAACGTCTCCCCCACTTCGTCTGAGCCCCCACGTGTTTCTGTATAGGGAAACTGGAAAGGTCACTACCAGAATATTTGTATTTTTGGATTAAGTCAACAAGATAAGGTACCTAGCTCCCATGAATTTTATGGATATGGATCTATTAAAATTTTTAAGGTAAATTCAGTTTCTAGAATTTTGAATTCAGGCTTTTTTCATTCAATGGTCATTGTTCTATAACGTGTCCTATTACGTACAGAACAATGACTATTTGATGAAAAATGAACGGCCTAAATTCAAAATTTCAAAAATTAAAATTTTCGAAGAATTTCAGAAAATCCTAATTTGAATTTTCTACGGGTTGAAACTCTCACCTTCTAGTTAGCTCTCTCTCTCTCTCTCTCTCTATATATATATATATATATATATATATTAGATGTGATAATTCATGTTCATGTATTAAATCTTGGTGATATTTAAACTTGAGTATTAAAATTTTTAATTCTAATTCGTTAATTTTATATTAAGTTCTTATAAAATTATCAGGTCTAAAAAAAAAATTGGGGCAGAGTATCGGTTCAATGGGTAACAACAAGGATATTTAAAATAAAAAAATAAAAAAACAAGGATATTTTCGGCCGCCGAATAAAAAAAGTCAATTCAGTATAGCATGAAATAAAAATTTTACCGTCTACCATACCAAACCAAACCAATTTTTAATCACCTAACACCATGTTCGATAACAGTTGGTGGGTGACCACCGAATACTCTTCCCATTCCTATCAAAAAAAAATTATCGGAAAGTGTGAGACTTTTAAATATATTAGAGCATTCCCAATGGAAGAGCCATATTTTTATGTAAAATAGCTATTTAAAATTCACTTTTATCTAGTTTAGCTAAGTCATTTTTAAGTATCTCCACATCCGATTAGTTATATTTCTTAAAAAAAGGTGAGAAAAGATTTGAGAAAAAGATAAAGCAGGAGAAAGAAACACTAAAAAATAAAATGGCTCCCTTAAAAAGTGCTGCTACATTTAACTTTTTTTTTAGCTCTTCTAATCAAATATCTATTTTACATATATTTTTGGCTCATCCAATGTGGAAGGTTTTTTGAACATTTGAAGAGTTATTCTAGATAAAAGTAACATTTGGCTCTTCCATTAGGAATGCTCTTATTCACGGTGCCTTCCACACGACTGGAAAGTAGTATACTACTATATTGTACTGTAACTATAACGGGCCAGTGGGCCACGGCGCTTCTTTTGGGACGTGTAAACATGCGCCCACTAAAATAAGATAAGTATTAAAAAAAAAAATTTAAAAAAAAGAAGAATATGTTAAGGAGGATTAATTCACATATTTTTTTTTTATTAAAAAATAAATTAGATTACATTTTGAGAGAAATTCCAGCTCGGTCATAGACCCAAGTCAGACGTCCAGCAGTTACGTTGACTGATTCCAACGAAGACGCCCCCACCCATCGAAAAGAAAAGTGGCCTCAACATCCATCAAATCGACTAAAGTTGTTTTAGATAGTCAGTGTTGCAAAAAGACTCGTGCTTTTTTTCTTATATATCTTTTAAAATTAATTAATGTATCTTTTAAAATTGTTATTAAATTTATAATAAATTATTATTTAATTTAAATTCATTAATATTTTTAAAAGTCATATTAATTTTTTTTTAAAAAAAATACAAATAAAACATGAGGGTGGCATTTAATATTACTGTTTGTCCAAGTTCCCAAATATCCTCAAATTTTGTCAATTTTTTAAATTGATTTTAGAGAAAATGAAGAAAATAAAATGAAAATTTGGGAACTTTGATATTAATTTTTGGTATTAAAAAATTGACTATATATGAGGATGTGATTGTTTGATGAAGGGTATTAAAAACGTGAAAAATTAAAGAGTAAGAACATGTTTGAGATTGAGTTTGAGAAATAAAACTTTTAAGTTCAAAAACGCTTTTTGGCAAAAACTTCATTTTAAAGCTTTTGCCAAATGTGCGTTTTGGGCCTTTTGACCATTTTTGGAACCATTAAAAACACTTTCAATTCTTTTCTATTAAACGGGTATTTTTTTTTTTTTTCAAACGGACTTTTTAATTGTTAAACTCAGTTTTAGCTTTTTTAGGTTCCTCAAACGCGAATTGGGATCCTCTTCATTTCAAATGAACGGATTAATATCCCATTAGTTATAATAGAGGGGTATTTTTGTCTTTTCATTAAAAAAAGACAAAAATATCCCTATAACTAACTGGATATTATTTCGTTAATTTGAAATGGAAAAGATTCTTATTCATACAACGTGGCATCACAATAACTATGATTGCGGAATTATTGAAAGTTTTGGTGGAAATAGGTGGAAGTTTACTTGGTAAATATGAATGAAATTGGCGTATGAAGCAGGCAATTTATTATTTTATTCAATGGTATTTGGAAAACGGCACGCAGGGAATTGGAATTCCATTTCCCCAAGTGTATATAATTAAGCTGAAAATTCTACAGCGCCCGCACACGCCAAAATTGAATTCCACTGCCAAAAAGTCTAACGAAACCCACAAGTCAACCCATACGAACTTCCTTCCCGGTCGGACCTCTTTTCCGCGTTGGTTCAAATAACAGAACAGAAACCTCTTTTATGTTTCTCTCTTCCTTCTCTCAAGCTTCCTTTTGTCTCATAAATTCACTCCTATAAAGAACACTCCTTTCCGATCTCAGTTTCCAACAAATCCCAGGAAATCGATCAAACGTTTTTATATATAATTCATACGTACGTACGCAATATTAATTAGCTGTTGCTCGACATGGAAAGCACGTCACGCACCCTCGAAGTCACGGTGATATCAGGCGAAAACCTACGAACCAACAGGAAACCGGTCAAGAAGAACGCTTTCGTTGTGATCCAAACGGACTCCAACAAAGTTTGCACGACAAAGATGGACGCCGACGGCGGGAGCTATCCTTCGTGGAACGAAAAACTCGTGGTGGACGTGCCAATGCACGAACGGTTTATCACGGTGGAGGTACAATGCAAGACGTCGGGAGGGAACAAAACTGTCGGGGTGGCAAGGATTCCGATCTCGGATTTTGTCGGTGGGCATGTTCCGCAGAGTTATTTGCACTTTTTGAGTTACAGATTGCGGGATAATAAGGGCGAGAGAAACGGGATTATCAATATTTCTGTAAAAGCCAAGGTCCCGGAATACGCATCCTGTTCCGGTACAGGGATGGGTGTGCCTTTGGGGGATAACAATTTCGGTGGGGTTGTCACTGGGATTCCTATTTGGTGTACCAATACCGGAAGATTCTGATGGATTAAAATTGTTATCTATATATAAAATTGTTATATGTGTCTTACGAATCACTAATCTCTGTCTTTCATTTCTTGTTTGTGGTATAAGCAATAATTGCTTCAAGGAAAATTTGTTTGAAAATTTAAAATAAATAATAATAACAATAATAATATCATGATCAAATTAAAGGCTGTTGCCGGCAGTATAGGAGCCAATTTTTTTCTCCGCCCTATTACCAATCGAATTACGTGACGTTATTAAATATATATTTTTTAATTAATATTGGCTTGCAAGATGAGATTTTGTATTGAATTATTAATTGGAATTATCAAGTCATTAATTTCATCAAAAGCTTAGAATTAGGATATTTCAATATATATATATAGATTCTGTTTGAAATTGCGTTTGAGAAATAAAGCTTTTAAGTTAAAAAAAAAAAAACATATATTTTTTTGGCAAAAGCTTTATTTTTAAGTTTTTGTCAAAAATGTGTTTTAGTCATTATTAGACTTTTTGGACCCTTAAAAACGCTTCCAATTTCTTTTACCAAACGGATACTTTTTTTTTCAAACAAACTTTTTTTAAGTGTTAAATGCACTTTTAAGCCCCTAAAATAAGCCCTTAATACTATTAGAAGAATATATTTTTTACTCCATAAAAAATAAATAGACAAAACTACTTTTCAAATATAATTAATTAAATACTTTCGATTTATTTGAATCTAAGAGGATCCTTTACCATATATTCATGGTCGGTGCCACCCACCAACCATGTAGTACACGCAGTGGTGTTGTAACAGCCATGGGACAGGTGGTGGCGTGTTGGCAACATGCAACATGCATGGCTTTTTGCAGCATTAAAGGAGTTTGAGTTGGTTTTGACACTGTTCATCACCATTTTTTTAAAAAAATTAACATAAAAATATTTTAACATTTTCATTTTTTATATCACATCATTTACCTTTTGTTATTATTAAAATAAAAAAAATCACTACAAAACAAAACTTTTTCACTTTTCACTTTTTTTTTATATAAAATATTCTTACTTTTTTTTACATTGATCTACATCAACTACAGTATGTAGGCCAACCCATTTATCAAACACCACCTAATGCATGCGTTTCCTTAATTATTGAGTGAGCTCAGGTTGATTTTCAACCGGGGCCGGCCGCTACCTATATAACAAGTGGCATGCGTGTATTAATTAGTGTATATATGGTGAAAGCAGTTGCCGAGTTGAAAAAATAATTTTTGAAATTTTTGAGGGGCTGAATGAATCCTGAATATATATATATATATATATATATATATATAATAAAATAATTTGTCTTTGTTCTCTTTATATAGAAGCACAATTCAAAATGAAGACGAAGTACTAATGACAATTTGACACAATCACCATTCATATTCAAAAGTTAAAAAGACTTCGAAAGCAAACTTGTGTCCTTTTACTTCTTATTTTTTGGCACACCTTTTAGTACTTTTGTTTTACACAGAAGTTAAATTAAAAGATTAACTCCCGCAGAAAAACGGTGTTAAGTAGATATTTAGAGGATTTGTATAAATGTTCAAGTGAATTGGTTATCAAGGAATTGAGAAAATTAGAAGGGATATAATAGTAAAATTGGGTTTCTAAGAATTGTGTGATTAAAGAATATATATATATATATATATAGATTTTTTAGGTATATATTGCTTATGTATTATATATTTGTGTTTAATTAGGAGCGAATAAGTTCAATTGAGGCGTGGTGAAATTCTGTACGTGTCATTGGTGCAAGTGACTCGTGGTAAGTATAATTTATTAGTCAAATTTTCATTTTCTTTTTATTTAATTTATTGATGGCAAACAAATATTTTCAGCTTGAATTTCAATGGAAAAGCTATGAAAAAGGTCTGATATATACGTACACAACACGATACCCATTAGTTAATATTTGCATCATGCTTTGTATCACAGATTTATTGGAAAACAAAAAAGACAGTACAAGTAATATAGAGCAACTTTGGTGCACATGTTGCACAAAAGTTACCTTTCGCACTACTAATAAAAAGCTGACACATTAACCAATTTTGTTAAACTTATACTTAAAATAAAAACTCAACCACACCCGATTATATTCTAGATAAACTAAAAAATTAATTAATTAATTAATTAATTTTTTTTTTAGAAAAAAAAAAAAAAACAGAATTGAAGGGGTGGCCGGTTCCCCCACTTTGGGTGGCTGCACAGCCACTCCCATGGCTGGGGGTGTGATGTAGATTGGAATTCAAGGCTTATCTTATTTTATCTTATCTTTTAGTCTTTTATTAGGTTTATTTGTTAGTTGTTTATTCTATCTTATCTTTCGGGTTTTTATTTGAATTAGGTTTTTTTGTTAGTCTTTTATTTGGTTTAGTTGTCTTTTGTAGACTTCTAAATTAACTTTATTTCATTGTTATCTTGGGAGTAGAAGTCTTGGGCTATAAATATATGCTTATAGCCTTTAACAATTCAGTTTATGATTATTATTGAGTTTGTTTAATAAGAATTATTCAGAGTTAAGTTTCTTTGTGTTTTTGCTTAAACCATAGATAGAATCTATTGTTTAAGAAGATTTTTTTTATTCTTGTGATAGCCTCACAATCTTAGGGATATTTATCCCTTCTACTTGCTGTTTTTCTTGTTCACTACAATCCTACGCTGCATCAAGGTGGTCGTGCTGCCACTCTTAGGGTGGCAGCTAGCCACCCCATGGCCTATGGGGTTGGTGAGCCACTCACAGGCCATGGAGTGGTCGCGCCGCCACCCTTAGGACTAAGGGTGGCAAGTGGGGTGGCCAGCCAACCATTCAATTCTGTTTTTTTTTTTTTTAACAATTAATTTTTTATTTTATACGTGATATAATTTGGTGTAGTTAAGTTTGGTTTAGGTTTCAACTTCTGATTGGTTGTATAAAACTCATCTTTTGTGCAATCTCCTTATATAAGTTATTCTCCAAATGATGAGATGAAATACAAAAATTTGTACATAACCTAAATTTTAATGTTTAAAGGAGTTTTAAAAATGTTATATATAATTGATAAGCTTTGATTTCACAACCACTACCAGCAGTCTAGTGGTAGAATTTTCTTCTACCACATTACGGACCCAGGTTCGAATAGCGGTGATGATTTCTGCGTTACTAGTGATGGTTGGGTCCATCACCACTCTCTGATATTTCGGAAGAGAAATACGCGCATCTGAGCTACTCTGTTTTGTTTTGTTTTTCACGTTTTTTTATTGGGCTATTAATAATGAAAAACTTTAACTTTTTTTGGGCTATTAATAAATGAGAAATAGTTTTCCTTAATTTTACAAACTTTTTGCCTTCTCTAAGCTCTTGCTTATTGGCTTCTAGCTCTTGTTGTATTTTGGGTTGCTTGCATTGCATGTCTTTTCTTTTGTTCAGTGTTTTTTTTTTCTTTGTTTCTCAATAAAGTTATTATTTATCTATAAAAAAAAAATTAAAAATTAAAAAAAGAACCTAGCCCTCCGGGATATCATGATTTTTTTTCCTAATGCTTTCTGACAAGCATCAGACCTTGTTCCAATGTCTTGAAATAAATGATCATTTCTTCCTATGTTCCGCAAGAATAGTTCCCTTACAGAAAGCTCAAATTTTATTTTGAATACAGACAATCATATCAAAACATAGCAAAATGAAAATACGAATTATTTTTATGAGACAAAAAGCAATAAAAACCACGATACCTCTAAAAGATTACTAAGTTTTTTTTTACTCTTTTTTATTAATACTCAAACCATTATAAATCAAAAAACATAAATTAGAGGTAACTACAAATAAAGGGGGTTTCCTTCTTTTTTTCAGCATTATAAGATTAAGTTCCATAATATTTAACATGACAAATCAAAAGAACTACTAATTTTACAATTTATCGGGGAAACATGCTAGAGTACTCTTTATGCATGATTTATAAACCCCATATATGTTAAAGAAGAGGATTAGAAAACAAGAATAGAAATACTGTATAAGACTCCTACAACCCAGTTTGTGGGAAATTTCTTTCCCTCTTGATATACATTTTGCTGTTAGAACTCCCCCACTGGAAGTCACTCAAGAGCAAGCATGGAAGGTCCAGGCTGCTGACAGCATATGTCAAGTGCGCATGAGATACACAGATGCTAGAAAGGAGGCTCTGATCAGGACTTGGTTGGGAAAGTTCCATTTTCTATACCTCTTCACTACCACTTTGGTCCACAGACTTCAAAATGTTGAATTTGCAGAGAGGGCATGTCGCATTGATGTGTAACCACTTGTCTATGCAGGTGCAGTGGAAATGGTGATTGCAAGGAAGTTCACGCAGTTCAGTCCCATCATCATATGCAGAAAGGCAAATGCAACATTCCTACGATTTACAACAAAAGTTAGCGTCAAAAGTGAAATTTCACAACGGGATTCTCCTATGTAATTAGACATCATCTGGAAACACCTAGGTTGCATAGGTGGTGCTCATTTTGCACTTGGATTATATAAGTGCCGCAGAGCTATGGTGCTTGAGCCACCAAGCTTTTGGTCCAACACAAAGATTATACAAGTCCAGCCCTTTTTTACAGCTGTGAAGCTATACTCAATGATGACACCCAAGAAATATTCAAAATATTAGTCATATATAACCACAAATTGGAACTTACAGCATCCTCTTGGGACAGAACCCGTTCTGTGGGAGTATCTGTGTCGCATTCAGTCATCATTCCTCCAAAAGAATCTTGAGTGTCCCCATTAAGTTTCTCAACGTCACCTATCTTTCGGAATTTGTACTTTGGTAATCGATCAATCTCTTCCTCTGTTGCTCCTTCCTTTTCACATACAAAAGATGAAATGAGTTCACCAATGAAATGTTACAATGCATGGAGTTGAGCATCTAACAAAAACGTCGCCTGATTGTGTACCAACCATCAGATTTTCACAGGCCTTTAATTTAGAATAATACTTTCAATTAGACATATTCCTTCTTATTAAGATTCCACTGCACTGGAATGCAGTGACCATAGTGACTTTTGCAATGATATCTAAATGGATTGCCCAGAAACTGCATTCCAAAAGACGAGGTTCAAGAACACACTAAGTTCACTTTGCAAATTAATTACAAGATTCTATATGTGACTTTGAAGATTCTTGACCAAAATACTTCTATTTTGACCACAAACATTTTATTTTTGGCTTGGTTAGAGTGCTTTCATCAGACCAATCATGCATTAACCCAAAAAAAAAAAAAAGGAAAAACGAAGAAGAGAGAACAGAAAATGGCAGGTGAAACTACGACTTTGGTCATCTAACTTATTGGCTGATTTCAACTTTTGCCCCTAAACATTCAATTGTGTGGTTTGTGAGCTTATAAAATCTTGTCAATGTTAGCTTGCCGTCAACCAGAGCACAGAAATAGCTGATGTGGCTCATGGATTGTCTAAGTCATCAGTTTTGCGGATATGGAAAGTTATGTCATAATTTAGGTGACATGGCAATAAAAAAGGGTACACATCTTATCTGATGTGGCACCTCAACCACAAGCCTGAGCTGTCTGCTCTGTTCCAATCAAGGTAGAACCCTAGATTTAAATAATATCCTTCTGATAAAAATATACGAAAATCAGTCCCCACACCACATAAATCCTCTAAAAATGACCAATGATGACTTAACAATTTCCGTGAGCCATGTTAACAGTTTCTAGCAGAAAAATGCAGTCCTATCCCCCAGCCCCCGAAAAAGCGAGAATAAATTAAAATAAGATAAAATTGTCACCAGAATGTCTTAACGAATATCTTCTCAAATAAAGGATCTCACATAAAGCTCTACCAGTATGAAAAGTTTCTATCATGAAGCAAGAAACTATAAGTACGCTTTAGACATCATTTCTGGTCATTATTTTAATTTCAGCTCATCAAACATGTATTGAATAGCACAGAAGTTTCTGCAGTTCACAGTTTGAAGTTTAAGACTTTAAGATCTAATTTTCAAGTCATGGTAGAAATAGTTTAAAATATGAGCATCATGGTTACTATAGAAGTTATTCAACCTGACAACATTTGATAATTTGCCTCATCAAAGCTTCATGCACATGAGAATTTGCTTTTTACCACTTAAAACAGACTTAATTAGGTAATCATGTTGACCACGTGAACTCTAGCCTATGTCCACCAAAATAGCTACAAACCACATATTCAGCAGAAGATTATGCCCAGCAAAAAGGTTGGGGGGAAAGAAGCTTACAAATTCAACAGTGTATATATATTTGTTTATTAAAAAAAGATTCATCCTTATCTACCTGATCTGTCACAACATATAAGA
This sequence comes from Corylus avellana, assembly GCF_901000735.1. Taxonomy (NCBI): domain Eukaryota; kingdom Viridiplantae; phylum Streptophyta; class Magnoliopsida; order Fagales; family Betulaceae; genus Corylus; species Corylus avellana. Next base: position 1,816,912 of record NC_081547.1, read on the forward strand.
TTGTGATTATGCATGGTAGACAGCAGCAGACAGCAATACCAACGAGGCATGCAACGGCAAGGCAGATCACAACGAAAACAACATCGAAAGCTAGAAATGTAATACAAAGCCTGCAAAATACGCCCATCCATAAGCAATAAAAAGAGAAGCAGAGAAGTGCTTGAAGAAGAAACTGAAATCAAAGAAAATTTGTTTGAACGCACCAGTAAAGCTGAGGCGAATCACGTGTTAAAGTTTGACCACCAGCAGTCACCCAGTAGAATCCAACAATCCACCAGATAAACGAAAACATTGTATTTGCAGACTCAAGATGCTTCATAACACTGCCACAGTATCAATGTTATCAATACACATTTTTATAAGAGACAGTGCAGACATCAAATACTGCACACTGACATATCTAACTCAAAAGTCATACAAAAAATTAAACTATAAAGAGCATATAGATCAACAAGTAAATAGAATCAACCACGTTCTCTCATACAACCCCATTGTCTCTCCAGGCCTCACTTCCTCTCGTTTATATTTGCTACTGGCTTGAAGCCACCAAGTAGAAAAGGGCTTTGTTTGGTTTATTCAATTTTGGGTAATGACTTAAAGTCCTTTTCTATTTCACTACTATCCTCCTCTACAGAAGATCTCAGCATCGATACATTATTATTTCCTTTTCCTTGTTTTTCTTATTTGGTATAGGAAAAGTTGCAGTCAGATTCTTTCCAATGCATAAATAGCCACGAGTTATAGAAATTGCACAGAAGCAAAGAACGGCATTTCCACCTACTTTATTAACAAAACATCAAAATCTCATCATTTTCTCAAGGTTGAACAGAAGCATTACCACGTCATGATGCAAGCACAGTAGCAATTAACTATTTCTCAATGCAATTAGCATAAACAAATTCCCAAAACATTAAAGGCTGCTATCAAACGGCATTAGCGAGCTAGGAAAATTCTGCTGCTGCAATTAGATATACTTCCTTCAGCCAATTGAACATGCACAAAGAACTTCCACCAATTTCCACAACAAACTATGCTCCCAGTTAAACCAAATCTCAAAAAAACAAACAAACAATTGTTTCGAAAGATGCTTCTAAGTTTACATTCACAGTTGTATATGTCCACATATTTAATGTTAACATTCAAAAAAACCACAAGAAGAAGAAGAAGAACAAAAGAGAATCTAACCTGGTTTCTTCCTCAACCTGACGCTGCTGTATCCCATAATCCTCTCCATCACTCGCAGACCCAGAGTTGGAGTTCGAATCCCCATCATTTTCCCAACTCACAGTTCCCTCCAATTCTCCCAGACGCGCCTCGCGTCGCTTCCTGTACTCCATGATGACACACGTCACATGGAACAAACATTGCAAGACGTACCCAGCGACCCACAGCCTCAACGGCACGACCGGCGTCTCCTTCACGCTCAGCCCCAAGACCACGAGGCCGAGCCCCACGAACGCCAGGTTCCACAGAATGTCCAACACAACCACCGGCTTCGAGTGGGCCCAGTCGCTCTGGCGCTCCTCCAGCTGCTCCGCGGCGTTCTCGCGGACCCGGACCGACGGTTCGCGGAGCATCATGCGCCGCCCGCTCGCGCGCCGGAGTAGCCTCGCCGCGCCGCGCAGTTGAGGCGGCGCAGACCGCCGGATGAGCCGGCGGCTCCGGAGGAGACTGTCGGATATGGAGTGGCCGAGCAGCGGCGAGGTGTCGACAGCCGCCTCGGTCGGAGAAGAAGAAGAAGAAGGCGGTGGTGGTGGTGGCGCGGAGTTGTTCATTTCCAGGAGGTTTTGGGATTGGATGTGGATTTTTGGAGACCTTGTTTGTTTATTTGTTTGTTTGCGTGTTTTGGTGTATTTGAGAGTTGAGAGGCCTAATTTTGAAGGGTGAGATTGACGCTAATTTTGGGTTCTTGGATTCATTTGATGCAACCGATCCGAAGGTTCAGCTTTTAGTCCGTCTCTCCGTCTTTTTCATTTCGTTTTTACGGATTTGGATTGAAGCTGATTGACTATTGATTGGTGCAGCGTGTGGAATTTTGAATGGAAGGGTTTTTTATTTTTTGGGGTGCGTCTCAGCGTCTTATTGGGGAAAATTGAATAATATTGATTTTTTTTTTTTTTTTTTTTTTTTAAAGAGACTTTTGGTTTTGGGGGTACTGTTTGAAGTTTGAATGGGAAGAAAGAAAGTTCCGCTTAAAAAAGAACCAAAAATATATATATATATGATTGAGATTTTTACCATAACTACAGACATAAAAAAAATTACTCTAAATATATTAAATAAATGTGAAGAGTTCTTTTTCAAAATGGGTTATTATAGTTAGCATATGATTTAAATAAATATATTAAATAAACGCGCCTCGCGCAAGCAAAACTACAACGTTTAGCTTCGAAAAAAGCATCAAAGAGAGCGGGTATTTTCGACGTTTTCTGCTTGCGGGAAGTACCCGCGCCGCGAGTGAGAGTGGTAGGAAAAATCGGTTGTTGAGCCGCGTCAGATTGAATTTAGTATTTACCATCTTCTATTTTTATTGTTTATTATTTTTTTGGCTTTTGAAAAAAAAAAAAAAAAAAAAAAAAAATCAAATAAATGTCTCTACCAGGACGCCGGACGCGTCAGAATAGTCGGGTGGGCGATTTGGGCCGACCCGTTGAACAGCCCTACTTGAGTCCCCTGGTAGTTTCGAGAGACGAATGTGAAAGTGTAAATAAAAGGAAGACGAGGGAGGACACGCGTGAAGTCCGTGAGACAAACAAATAATTAAAGGAAGGAAGAGATGCCAAAAGCCCATAAAACACAAACAAAGGAGAAAACGTACGTTCTTGGAACCACATAGGTGTACCTACCAAGCGGTCGCATCAAGATTCAAGAGGCATTGCTTGTCGTTGACTCGTCGTTGTTTCCACCCAAGTTGCCTGAAAATCAAAAGTAATTGAATGGATAAACGGCGCCGTATTTGGGCTTTTTCAAAATTCCCCGTAATCGTATGCACTTTGTTGAAAATTCCCTTTTTTTTTTTTTTTTTAATTGCTTTTTTATTGCATGTGTTTTGCCTCGTTAACGGACACTGATACCTTAGTTTGTGTTGAAGTTTTATAAATGTTACATATAAACATTTAGGGTTCGTTTGAGATTGAGTTTGAAAAATATATTTTTTAAATAAAAAAAAAATTTTGGACAAAAGCTTCATTTTAAGCTTTTGCTAAAAGTTCGTTTTGGTCATTTTTAGGCTTTTTAGACTCTTAAAAACGATTTTAATTTTTTTTACCAAATAAATATATATTTTTTTAAACATACTTTTTAAGTGTTAAAAGCACTTTTAAATCTCTCAAACATGCCCTTAGTAATAACATGAGAGTAAAATAATAATTTTACTTTTTACTCATACGAACAAAATTCTCTCTAGTTTAAAAGAGCAAGAAATATGCCAATTGGTAACAACATAAGGGTAAAATAGTAATTATACTTTTTATTTGAATCATTTTACCCTCCTGATATTACTAACCGACTCCTCTCCAATTCAAAAACCGGAGAGGATCCTAGTTCTTACTACTCATATGGGTGATCGCACTACTTTATAGCAGTTAATTAACTTGGGATCTTTTTGAGAGTCTTATCAATCCCCATGTCTTTACATGTAATCAGCATTAAAATTTGTATGTTAATAGTAAAATACCATTAAAAAATGTAAATGTAAGGATTAATATGAGGTGGTCAATGCTAGTAATGTCTTGAAACTTCCTTGCATGGATTGTGCAAACGTTAAAAGACTTCGTCTATAAACACAATGTTAAGGAAGGGGTCTTGCGGAAAAAATGAAGACATTTTTCAACACACGGAAATGAAGACAATGATTTGCGGGCCCATATATACAACGACCAAAAAAATAATGAAGCAAAGTTAGGTCACAGGCCCGGCCCATGATCAGGTTGTACTTCACACATGACCCAAGGGGCATTGTGGGTCTGACCCGAAAAGAGAAAAACGTACAACTACATGTCGTTCTGGTCTGCAAATGAGATTCTACATGATCTTTTCAGAGTAGAAGACGGCGAGAACAAGCTACTTATGTTCAAGAATCTAGGAATTTTGAGTTTCTCTCATAAAGCATGGAATCAATTCAAACACATAGAGTTAGCCCATTTCGTTCATGGCATTGCCATTGTCAATCCTAGGTTTGATTCGAACCGACTACTTAATGAATTGTCCAAATCGAGTCGAATCGGTGAAGCCCGTAAAATGTTTGATAAAATGTCTGATAGGGACGAGTTTAGTTGGAACACGATGATTGCTGCTTATGCGAATTCAGGAATGCTAGCTGAAGCTAGAAAACTTTTTGATGAGACTCCCAATAGAAGTTCTATTGCTTGGTCTTCTCTTATATCAGGGTATTCTCGATATGGTTGCGAAATGGAAGCTTTTGAATTGTTTAGAGAAATGCATTCGGAGGGACAAAATTTGAGCCAGTATGCGTTGGGCAGTGTTCTGAGGGGATGTTCACTATCGGGTTCGCTCCAGAGAGGTGAAAACATTCATGGTTATGTGATCAAGACTGGATTTGACTTCAATGTTTTTGTTGTTACTGGTCTTGTTGACATGTACGCAAAGTGCAAGTGCATTTTGGAAGCTGAGTATCTCTTTGAGACAACGCCTGACAGGAGAAATCATGTGTTATGGACTGCTATGCTTACTGGGTACTCTCAAAATGGACATGGCTTTAAGGCAATTGAGTGTTTCCGAGACATGAGAGCAGAAGGGGTTGAGTCCAATCAGTTTACCTTTCCTAGCATTTTGACAGCATGTGCGGTGGTTTCAGCATGTAATTTTGGGGCTCAGGTGCATAGGTGCATAATTAGGAGTGGTTTTGGGGCTAATGTGTTTGTCCAAAGTGCATTGGTTGATATGTATGCAAAATGTGGAGACTTGAATAGTGCAAGGAGGGCGTTAGAGACTATGGAAACTGATGACGTGATTTCTTGGAACTCGATGATAGTTGGGTGTGTGAGGCACGGATTTGAAGAGGAAGCTTGGTCCTTATTTAAGAAGATGCATGCAAAAGATATGAAGATTAATGATTTTACATACCCTTCGGTACTAAACTCTTTTGCCTCCACGATGGATCTGAAAAACGCAAAATCTGTCCACTGTTTGATTGTCAAGACTGGATTTGAGGGTTATAAGCTTGTGAGCAATGCTCTCGTTGACATGTATGCAAAACAAGGAAACTTAGATTGTGCATTTAAGGTGTTCAATCAGATGATAGACAAGGATGTGATCTCATGGACCTCCCTAGTCACAGGATATGCTCACAATGGCTCTCATGGAGAAGCTATTAAGTTGTTTTGTGATATGAGAACTACAGGAATTTGTCTGGACCAATTTGTGATTGCCAGCGTTTTGAGTGCCTGTTCAGAGTTTACAGTCTTAGAATTTGGGCAACAAGTTCATGCAAACTTCGTTAAATCTGGCCTTCAATCATCTTTGTCCGTAGATAATTCCCTTGTCACAATGTATGCAAAATGTGGGTGTATAGAAGATGCCAATAGGATCTTCAACTCGATGCGAGTTCGGGATGTGATTACTTGGACAGCTTTAATAGTCGGTTATGCACAGAATGGTAAAGGAAAGGACTCCATACAATTTTATGATCAGATGATAGCAAGCGGCACAAAGCCAGACTTCATTACTTTTATTGGCTTACTATTTGCTTGCAGCCATGCTGGTCTTGAAGAAGATGGTCGCCGGTTTTTTGAATCGATGAGTCAGGTCTATGGAATAAAGCCAGGTCCTGAACACTATGCCTGTATGATTGACCTCTTGGGGCGCTCAGGAAAAATTAATGAGGCTAACGAATTACTGAATAAAATGGATGTTAAACCAGATGCAACAGTATGGAAGGCACTACTAGCTGCATGTAGAGTACATGGGAATTTAGAGCTGGGAGAGATAGCAGCAAACAACCTTTTTGAATTAGAACCCTTGAATGCTATGCCTTACGTTCTATTATCTAACATGTATTCTGCAGCAAACAGATGGGAAGATGCTGCAAGAATTCGAAGATCGATGAAATCAATGGGAATCAGTAAGGAGCCTGGTTGCAGTTGGATTGAGATGAACAGCCATGTGCATAAATTTATGTCTGATGATAGAGGCCATCCAAGGACATCTGAGATCTATTCCAAGATAGATGAGATTATGATATTAATCAAGGAAGCTGGTTACGTGCCAGACATGAATTTTGCACTTCATGACATGGATGAAGAGGGTAAGAAGCTTGCTCTAGCTTATCACAGTGAGAAGTTGGCCGTTGCTTTTGGGCTTCTCACTGTGCCACCAGGAGTACCAATTCGCATTTTTAAGAATCTTCGAGTTTGCGGAGATTGCCATACTGCTATGAAATATATATCAACAGTATTTCTTCGGCACGTTATTTTGAGGGATTCAAACTGTTTTCATCATTTTAGAGACGGAATTTGTTCTTGTGGGGACTATTGGTAGGAATTTCATCCCAAATCTTGCTCCTATCCAGTTTCCCATGAGGAGTATGTGCTGAAATGACTGGCTCTTGGTGTTTTCACTACAGAATTTTTCCTGAAACATCACTTTCAAGGTTCAAACCATCACCTCATTTTCTTTTCCTTTGATGTTGATAGTGTATATAATATGAATGATTTTGCTTTTTTGACACAGGCAAATCTGAAAGTTCTGGAACCCGGGGGAGAGTATGCAGACTGTGTCTTATGACACTCAGGCGAAACCCTTATTTGGCAAGTAATATGAATCTCGAATCTCCCAGCCTTGATACTCAAATGACATGAATTATCTCAAACCTGACCACTTCGACAACCATAAGCAATTTATATGTGGTCCCTAGTTTGTCACTTTGAACTCTCTTGTACAGAAAAAAGGAAACATTAGGCAAGCTATATTTTACTCTTTATGGTAAAATCTTTGTTCATCTTGCCTTGTGTTTGGAAAATGCCATCCTGCCGCTGTGAGAATTGTTGCATTGCATTTTGCTGTTAAGGATAAATAGAGTATGCGCTTTGACTCCCCCAATGCAGGCCTTTTCATGCCAATTCCATGTAACTTGACTGCAAAATATAATGCATAATGCTTTTTTTGTTTTATTATTTTTTTTTTATATATGGTTTTTTCATTAACCAATTGCTTTTCAAAATTCACTTCACAATACAACATATTGCCTCAGTTCCGGGATTCGAGGAAACAAGAGAATAACCGCTTCTCTCATTTTAAAAAAAAAAACAATTAAGTGCTTAATTTTTAAGGTGTAATGGCTGACTTATTATTAATAAAAGAGTTGAAAGCAGAAGAGGCAACGGCAGTCACCCTTAACAGAGGCTGTAGGATAAGGCTGTCCACCTTTGACCAGAACAAGGGCGGCGGCACAACCACCCTTATCTCATCGAATTCATGTTCAATATTTTGTTTAATGGACTTTCCAAAAAGTTTACCAACCAATTTTCATTTTTTTTTATATGAACCTCACAGAACATTTTATTAAATGTAGACTCCACATTTCTCATCTTTAGATCGCATCAAAAAGCTTCTTTTAAAAAAAAGAATTCAAAAATCAAAAATCAAAACACAAAAAACACTTTATAAAACAATAAACAAACATCATGAATTTCTCTGTAACACCAAAAGTGAGCAGGAACAATGTACACCGAAGAGCCCACCGAGTCAGTCCCCATATAAAATGCCCATCAAGTATATATGACAAAACGATAGCACATTTGTAAGTCAAGGCATACATGTCACAACGTAAAAATGCAAAATGTCACCCTCATTCAAGCAATTCCACTCCCTCCACCTGATAATTGCGCCTGCAGATCCATCTCATCGTTGATGGACAGCCTGCCAGCCCCTAGACTCTCCACCCCTTGCTTCTATCATGAACAATTCATGAAGTTGAAAGGCGGCAGGTCCTCGGCTACTGGGGCAGGGCAGCATGCCTCTTCCGACAACTGAGCATACAAAAACTCATTTGTAGTGCCTACAGATGTTAAAACCGCGTCCAATGAAATTTAATTCCTTGCATGCTCCGGAATGAGGCGACGACGCAGCTCAGCAGATGCGCCAGCAAGTTCTGCAGGACTTTTAGCATCAGCAACAGAGAGAGACTGTTGAGCAAAAAGGGAAAGAACAGGGGAGTCTAACTTACCTTGAGCTGTGAAATTGAACAATGGAGGTAGTGCTCGCCCATTAGGCAAGGATACATTTGGGTCTCTCAGATCATCAAAGAAGGGGTGCGCACATGCTTCCAACTGAAAGTTAGGATGTAAATTACAATATCACTCAACAATGATCCATATATTGTCAATACTTAAATAACTTCACCCAATGAAATCAACAATATGCAAAATTTTGCCATAAAAATTCAAACAAGATACATGAATGTGCTAGCATATAAGCAAAATAGCAATTGGCTGCCAGAACAGCTTAGTGACCATAGAAATAGGTCATCTAAAATTTCCTACCAAAGCTGTAGCCATGTCAAGTTTGACCCAAATAACAGCAGATCTTCCACATTATTATTGGAAAACATAAATTTCACACTGATGGTGTTTACTAAACCATCATTAAGTCAAAAAAAAAAAAAAAAATCATTTTGACAAAATTCAGGAAATATAATAAAGCAAGAAATTTTCTTACGGCGGTGCAACGAAGACTTGGTGAATACTGGAGCAGCCTTGACACAAGATCCACTGCTTCAGGGGGCATTCGCTTGTGAAATATCTGGAAATTGTAGCATCTTAAGATTTCCACCATCACAAAAAGTACTGTTTCCTATCAATGAGGAAGAAATGACCATAAAATTTCTAGCAAACCTTGTGCCACGGGTGAGCTTTGATCTGAGGGAATTTGTACTCATTGTAATTAGGATTCATGCACTTGATTTCTTCTCTAGTAGGAGTCCCCAGAATCTATTACAATACAACAGAAAATGAAGAAGAAAATCATTGTGAGGACGCAAAACATCAAAAATAGTGCTAAAGGAATGCAAGCAATAGGTTAATAGATAGTACACCTTAATGATCTCGACCAACTGATCAACACCACTTTCACCAGGAAACAGTGGCTGCATATGATGCAAAACCCAGTAAATATCATAACCGGATATGTATCTTATTTCAAAAGACAACTAAATATCTAAAAACTTCATAACTTAACCAAAAAAAAAAACCCAAAACTTTAAAACAAAGGAATAAAGGCATACTCCATTAAATGGTTGTTACACAGAGGGCAGTCAAAAGCAGGAAGATAGCAAATAAAGAGAGCCTCACTTAAAGGAGATTCACATAGAACCTAGTGCTGCAAACCTCTAAGATTAAGATTATCAACTTCCAAATCTCCAAATAATGAAGGCATGAGTGAAAAGGTACCCAATGAAACAAAGAGCATAAATACACTAAACAATTATACCAGAAAATATATATATATATATATATATATATAGAGAGAGAGAGAGAGAGAGAGAGAGAGAGAAAAGCTTGATAGGGGTAAATCAATTATGCACTCTTCGCTCACTAAAAGTAATCTGAAATCATAGAAGTGTCAACCATTTCTGCCAGTACAGAGATGGAGCGTGTTACTGGCAGGCATGACTCAAGTAAAGCAGAAATTTACATTAATCGAATCTTAATTATAGTTAGATAATTAAACTTTGTCATCCAAGTCTGAAAATAAAAAACTACTACATATAAACACCAACCTGTCCTAGAAGAAGCTCAGCAAGGACACAACCAACTGACCACATATCAATTGCAGTTGTGTATTCGGTAGCCCCAAATATAAGTTCTGGAGCCCTATAATATCGTGAGCAAATATATGATATGTTGGGTTCACCTGGCACCTAAAAATGTCAAAATGAATTTCATAAGTAGCCTTTAAGATTATTTTCAAAATCCATTTAAGTTAAGGAAGAAAAGAGAAGGAAAAGCATACCAGCATTTTTGCACTGCCAAAATCGCATATCTTTAACTGATGACTGTGGGGATTGACCTGCAGTTAGTATCGCAAACCTCAACTCTAGTACACAATAGTAACAGGAGTTCAAATAAGATAACATCTTAGGGCCAAACACATAACAAATTTTACCAATGACCATGAGCACCAACTACTATCATAATTTCATTTTCTGTAGCCCCAGAACAAGCAGTATTGCCACCACTGTTACCAAGAGATATTTTTCATAAAACATGTGTGATCAAATTCTAGGTACAAACTGTCAAAACTTCTATATGCCTTCTTGTGTAAAAGTCATTTTCAGAACTAACAACATAAAAAGAACAATTGTTTTTAGTTTCTGACAGCGGACATTCCCAAATCAATTGAATCCAAAGAAAGCAATAATATCAACTCATCAAAATTTCATGATTCATTTGAAAATGTGGAAGCTATGAAATACATGGTCCACTTTGACAAGAAAATATGTACAAAATCTAACTGATACAAATACAACTGATGAAACAAGTGCAAGAATATCTCACCAGCAGATTCTGTGGCTTAATGTCACGATGACACACTCCAACAACATGATGCAAGTAATTTAGCGCACGACAAATCTACAAAGACAACAAATTAATACAATTCAGTGTAAAATAGACCCAAAGCAGCCAAGTAGTTATCAGGTATACATGTCAAAAGAATTTCATTGCACAGACATATTCAAAGTTTCATTGTTCACCTGGTATGCATAAAGTTGTACATGCATGATGGGCATGTGTTGGGTCATCCTGATATAGTGCTTTGAAACTCGGTAGACAGTTTCAGATATATACTCCAGGACAAGGTTAAGGTACAACTCATCTTTCTCCGTAGTTGAGAAGAAACAGTGCCTCAGTTGAACAACATTAGGATGGTCAAGTAAGCGCATAATCTGAAGTTCTCTATTCTTATATCTCTTATCCTGCAGCACCTTCTTTATTGCAACTGCTTCACCTGTTTCCAGGCACTTAGCCTACAACATACGTGAAGGAATCAAAGAGTTGTTAAAAACATCTTTATGAATGAAAATACAAACACAGAGACACGCACAATTAACTAAACATCAGTATGGATGCATAAACAAAAGCAGATGAAGTCGAAGTACCTGAAAGACAACACCAAATGAACCAGTGCCAACCACGCGCTCTGCCATGTACGAGATTGTCTGAAATCAGGAAAGAGCAAACTATTAACGGTTTGTACAAGCGGAACCTCATACATTTATGTTGTAAATATAGCTCAAGTGCAAGGTAATGGTTCCGAAGCCAAACATCAAGCAGAGAAAATTTAATCACTGGATTCCAAGCTTTCAGAGAGATGTATCATCAAAATTTTGACTTACATGGAAATTAGTACCACCCATGTAAGCATCTTTGCATATAACCAGAAATAGACCATGTCAACTAGTGCAATCATGGTTAATCATATTCACTAAAAGCCCATCCAAGACACGAACAGGAATCGAAATGAGACAAAATAATCTCCCAACCCCCAAGTACCCCCCCCACCCCCCAACACTCACACAAAAACCATAAAAGAAGATTTTCACATCAATCACACCAGAAATTTAACGAGAATAAAAACATACACATGAGAATCCTACAGATAGACAAGCAGGAAATGCAGTGAAAGGCAGCCAGAATTATGCAACCACAAACAGAAATCAAGTTACCTGTTTTGGTTGTCCATTTCGACCAGCTATGGTAGTTGCAATTATCTGACCTGTTTCTGTTCCATTACCATTCACAACAGCAGCTTCCACTTCCTGCATAATGCAAAATTTTACACAAGCAATTTATAACTGCACTGTTTTGGTTGTTTCAATGATTTTGCAAGATCTACATGATTCAAAAGTATCCTGACCTGTAAAAGGAAATTTCAAGGGGTTGAATAGGTATAAATATTACAACAAAAATATACCTTTTCATCATGGTTGTTTGCTTTCTCATCTCTAATTCTCATTTCATGCATTTCTTTAGGAAGCTGATCATAACCAGACTTCTCTTTTATAGGCATTGAAGATATATCAGATGTGCTTGCAGCGGTTTCTAGTGATGTGGAAGCCATATGCTGCTCCAGACCCGTGGCACATCTCTCTACTCTATTTGGCTCCTCAGTATCCTTCCGTTCCGTCTCTTGATCAAACTTTGCTCTCTTTGTGATAGAATCCCCACCCTAAAGGAAAACAACATACAATGGCTACCAAAATTAGACATGAGAAGTTAATGATGCATCCAAAGTATCTTATATGATGACAAATAGAGCCCCCATATAGTCCCTACTATCCCCAAACCTAACTAATTTCACTGCACACTAATTTCTTTTTCTTTTTCTTTTCTATTTTACCATAATGACATTCAGCAAAAACAACAGGAAGCAACATAAATTAAAGGGAGCCATTAATGCTACATAAACAGACATGAGCAAATTTAAGATTGAAAGGACGTTATTTATTTCCGGATAAAATTACGTGTACTCCTGTAGTCAATTAGTAAGTTATAAAAGTTTCATCCAAAGATGTAATTAAACTGCCATTGTGAGTTGCATTTGTCACTTTACCGAAACCATTTGCCTCGCAGAAAACCCTTTGAGGCCAGGCTAAGACAGTGTACAACGCTGATAATTCAAAAGGAATTGTCAAAAATTCTCCCCAAGGCTAGACTAACAGTTACGAGTAGCTGAGCTGGTACACCTCAGTGAGCCAAATGCCTCAACCATTTAGGTTTCACCTTATCGGGTATGGCCTTCAGCAGACGGAAAGAAGATCTGATGTGCTAGTTCAAAATTTGAAATTCCATTTTTTTTCCTTCTTTTTTTTCTTTTCTAAAATGGATATCCAGTGATCCACGTCCCTCCTAGAGCTACTAGTACATTCTCATGTCTGTAACTTCATCATAACTTTTACCTAAAATATCATGAACAAAGCATTGCCTATGGTGCCCTAAGGGAAGCATAAATAATGGTGATTTTGAACCATCACCAACCCCAGTGGCAATTTTATTCACAGAAGGCAGCTGCTAAACTACTGGTTACTATCAACAACCAACCTATAATGCCAAAACGCCATTATTTGCTAAATTACAATCATTGATCCCATCATCACACAGCAACACCACTCCAGTGCATAATGTATATCAAATCTAACACCAATTTTTTGTGGCACAAAAGTTATGGGACCTCGTACACATACATGCATTCACCAACATTGATCAGCCAATCTTATACAGTTATACCATATAACAACGGAACCCCACATAAATTCCACACACATTTCCGGGAAGAGAAATGCTATATGCCACACTTTTATCCCATTTCGCTGATACGGCACAGCCAGACAGTCCTTGGATAAGCCTTTAAAAAAAAAAATACAAGGGCCGATTTATAGTGTCTCATCAACAAAATGAGATAAAAGTGAGGTGTATACCTTTACTCTTTCAGGAAAACTACCTCACCACAGTTCCACGATTTGCAATACAACAAAAAAAATATGTACATATACCATGAAAATTTATCATTTTTTTCTTTGGGTTTAACACTTAACAGCCATTAAATTATAAATGCATTAAAGAAAATGCCTCTTCTCTCCCCTCAAAAAAAAAAATTGGTAACAGAACCAACACAACCACTAATGGTTTTCAAAGAAACCAAATCCCCCGGTACAGATTAGAGTTCGTCAATCCTTCCATGCCTCAAACTACACAGCAGATATCACAAAACCGATCATAGTTTTATGCTGCGGAAAAAAATAATCCCGGAAAATAGAATGAAATAAATTTTTAACGCCAGCGAAATAATTAAAATATAAGTTTTATTTATATTTATACATTTAAACAAATATACATAATCTAGATACCTAAAGGCGAGAAAAGAGCTTCCCATGTTTCAAAAAATTTCATTCATTATTTTCTTTCCTTCCCCTTCCCTTTCCTTCGTTTTCCCAGCAACCAAACAAATACTTCAAAAACAAGAAAAGAAAAAAAAGTATACTTACAGGATCAGATGAAATGGATGTACGACCAGAAGCAATGCTCTTCAGCCGGCGCATCACATTCATGGTTGGAAACCCTAATTCCCTCAATCCCCCTCTCTCCACTCCAAGAAACTCAAAATCCAAACAAAATTAAAAAATAAAAAAAATCTCCAAAAAAAAAAAAAAAAAGAATAGAGAGAGAGATTTCTTTCTCTCTCTCCTCTTCCTCTTCACAAAACAGAGAAAGAACAAAATGGAGAGAAAAAATAAAACACAACAAAAACAACCTCAACCCCTCTCTCTCTCTCTCTCTCTCCTTCCCCTTCTTTCTCTCTCTACAATTTTCCCCCGTTTCTCTCTTTCTCTCTCTCTTTGAGCTAATGGCTCCAGGTGGCCTTTTGTTTTTGCGATTTTTGTCTACGGTCAAACTAGGATCAGAGCCAATCATTCCGGCGTTCAATTCCTTTTGTCCTTCGGTCAAACGGGGACTCCTGACCGTTAATCGGATATTATTGGAGGAATTCGGACGGCAGAGATTCGAGGCTTTGTACAATATAATAATGAGCCCGGGGTGCCTTGGCGTTGCGTAAATGATCTTCGGTTTGACCGGTCTTTGACGGTTAAAAAAATCTAGAATGTGATTGGGACTTGGGGAGCGCGTGAATCGGTCTTTTGAGGGAGTTTTTTTTATAATTAATTTTTTATTTTGTTTATTTTTTAGATTTATTAAATTTAAATTCAACTACCTGTCTTTGAAAATCATATATAATTGTTATTCTCTACAAAGTTAATAATATAATCTCTAAGTATATTCTAAAGTATATACTTGTATCAAATAATGATTATATCATAAGCCATATCCACCAAAATTCAAGTTACATGTGTTACATGAGGAGGAGAATTTGGTCTCATTTTTTAGATGCTTAATATAAAGTTAAAATTAAATAATCAGGTGATCACCCATCAAATCTTAAATCAAGATAATTTATAGACAAAATGAAACCCAAACACAAAGTGTCCAGCCAAGAAGTCAGTATTCATTGGAAAAAAAAATTGAAAAAGATAACGATGTGTACCTCATGAGTGATTCTCTTCTCATTTCTTAATGAAGTATTATTCTACACTTCATTGGTTAGAAAAAAATTTATGGAATAATCAATTTGATTATGTGGCCCCTACTATATTATGCATGCATTCTTTAACCGTGCTAGATTCAATCGATCCATAGGTCTTATCAAAATTGGGTTGTCTTGAGCGGGTAAGGTTAATTTTATTGTATGGAAACTAAACAATTGAGAGAGTGACATATAGCATTCATTGGATTAGCAGAACAATAACCTTAATTAAACCGATTTGGTAAAAACTACGTCATATATTTAGTGTAGGTTCTTAAATTTTTTAAACATGTCAACTTTGTTTGTTAAAATCAGTGTTCTTTGTCTTTTGTTTTATAATCTCAAAACAAGAACATTAATAATAAAAATCAAAACACAACATTATAACTTCTTCTTCTTTTTAAAAAAAAAAAAAAAAAAAAAAAAAACTATTACACATCAACAATCACAGCCAATAAAGTTGTTTTTCTTCTCATCCAACGTGAATATTGCATTACCTTATAAACATACCAAATTAATTTAATATTGGCAATAAATGCAATTTAATTCATGATTAATCAATGGAAGAACAACATTGTTCTATTTTAAAATATTCGCAGACAAATTTGAAGAACAACATTGTGAAGTTAATGTCGGTGAAGCTCAAGCTGCTTTCTTGGCAGTTCAATTTGCTTCCTCTTTTGGTTGCCATTCTCTTTGTCTTGAGGGTGATTCCGTCACTGTGATCCTAGCCATTAACAAGGCTTCTCTTTTTACTGATTGGTGTTTTGTTCCAATTATTGGAGATATCCACTCGCAGCTTCGTGGTTTTTTTACTTGGACCACAGTGAAGACTTCTCGTAATGCTAACTTTATATCACATCAGCTTGCTAAATGGGCCGTTTTCAACCGTATATTTGAAAGCATTCTTATATCTTGTTTTTTTTTTTTTTTTTTTTTTTTTTTTTTTCTTTGGTTAGGATCAACTGTGGGAGAGACCCACCTTTGTAATTCCTCTTTTCCCCCTTCTACCTCTAAACAATAAAAATTTGATCGTATGAATTTTGAACTAATATAGTTGATAACTTTGAAAATTTCAAATTCATCAAATAACATACTAATTTACATGTTTAATAAGAAAGCCCAAGTATGTGAAATACAAAGTAATGTTACATGCCATACAAACGTTCTATAAATATTTTACAAACTTGAAGTAGTAGAGCTTGGTAGCCCTTGTATTGGCCATTGTTTAAAAAACCAATATTTAATTAATACTAGATTATGGCATGTAAGCTTTGTAGGACATTTGTTGTTATCTAATTTAAATTTGTCAAATGACGTGTCGCCATTTACATCATTAAATGCAACAAAACAAAACATTAACTTTCGAATTATAATTATGGAGTTAAAAATTGGTGAGTTACTATAAAATTAGCTAAAGGTTAAATGAAGTCTACCATATATATCATTATCATTATAGCTGGTCTTTTTTTTTTTTAAAAAAAAAAAAGTATATTATTATAGTAGCTCACCAATTTTTTAGCTAAAGTAACTAGCCGGGTGTATCTATATTTTTACTCAAATTTGTATATCGGCTAACCAAAATAACCTTTAGCTAACCGGATGTGAATGCTCTAACGACTAACATTTTTAATTAATTTTTCGATTCTTTAGGTTTTATTTTTGGGTAAGTGATCATGTAGGGCATTAGGCTATTGATTTTCCATATCTGAAATATTTTGTCAGTAAGCAAGATTGGGAATCTGGCAGCCCAATAACTCGGCCTATTTTTCAGCTCGGGCTTGAAAGTTAACAGTTGGATGGACAATGATAACATCCAGAATCCAAATCGGTGCTAACTGGGCCGAAAGGTTTTCACGCCCAGACATTTTCCACCGGTTCCAATTTATGTCGGACTCTTGACAGCCCAGACCATCTCGGCCAAAACAATATAACTGCATATGAACCGGACTGCCGAATGAAAAGTTTCTTTAAAATTGAATCGGAAATAATTCGTTTAATTTAATTTTTAATTCTCAGATACATTTTTTAATAGAGAAAAGATATTTTGTAGACTCTCATATTATTGTCATATAACTACGATGATATATGGCAATGAAAATTCAGTATTTGAATTACGTAAAAAAAATTAATGGGTAATTTTTACTGCCACGTCACCATAATTATATGTCAATAATATGAGAGTCTACTAACTAACACTTATCTTTTTAATATCATAAGCTAAAAAACATAGTTTTTGCCGAGTATTGCTTTTTAGAATCCAAGGCAAATCACAATTTATATTGGATTTAGATGAGTTCAATTAGTAACTGGCATTGCATGCGATATATACAGCCAGTGTGATAAAACATGCATGTGAGCTTACACCTATTTGGACAGGTTTTTAAACAGTTTCAACGACTGTTTAAGTAGGTAAGGCTTAATTACCTTTTCACATTAACTTCCTGTATTACATTAAATACAAACAGCTAATTATTATACCCGATCTCCATCCGTTTACCTTTGTGTAATAACACTGAATCTGTGACGTGTCCTTATCTCAACCATAATCTTTTTCCTTAGACATCCGACAAACTGTATATAGTTTGGTAAGAGGCCTCAGGACAGTCAATAAATAGTGTCGTTAGGATAATTAAACATCAATTGAAGTAGGATATAATAAATCTCATATAAGTGACATTGTACATATATAGTTTTTACCACTAAAGCAACTATATACCACTACCAATTTACCAAATAAAATTGCTTAGAATAAATACCCTTAAAATGGTACATTCTACCAAATATATATATATATATATATATATATATGAATTTTACGTAAAATGATTAAAGAAATTTGTGAATCTAATTCATTTCATAAAATTGGTTCAATAAAAGAGAGTTGTTTATTTCTTATAAATATGTTTAAGATCTTGTTCACGGGCAATGTGAGATTATTTTTCAACATCCTCTCTCAAGTGCAGACTGATAATTTTTTTGGTCCTTGTCACGGAATAAGTAGTGTGTGCTCTATTCATTATGTGATAAATTCTAATATTTATTTATGAAATATATAAAAAATATTATATATTTTTCATATATTGGATTGAAGCTAAAAACTTTTGATATAATATTATTACGTTAAATTAAATGATTGTCCCAAGTGACCACCTTTTTCTTGGTTTATTTATGTTTTTTTGGGGGAGAGTCGCTTTCATTCCTGTGAAAATAAATAAATACTAGAGATTTGAGAGGGTGGGTGGGTACTGGGTAGAGCATAAATAATAAATATTACGGACAGCGTGCACGTGAATGAAGTGCATTTATAAAAGAAAGGTACACTTTCTGCGCACATCCAGTGGATTTGTGGAGAAATTGGAGTCAACAACGCTCACATGTTTCTGTCATTTTGCTCTCCAACGTAGGCTTTAAGGGAGATGGAGCGAGCGAGCGGTCACGGTCCTCAAATTCAGCGAAACTAGTTGCATCGCTGGATTTACGCCAATTCAGTGTTTCTCACTTAATTCAATAGATAGCTAAGCTTAGTTCTTGGACCGGGCTCGGGTTGGGCATTGAAAATTAGATTTACAATCCGGATATAATGAACAATATCTATCAAGTTTCGGGTTGTGTGGGATGGGGCGGATGGTACAGGAGCAGGTGATGCGGGTTTTAATGGGTTTACATCATCCAGAGAGAAGAGAGAGCCACAGACGAGAGAGAGAGAGAGGGGGGAAAGAAGGAGAAGAGGTGGTGTGAAGAAAGAAATTGACTATTGTGGGTATTAGGTTTTTAGGCTTAGGCTTATTGTAGGGTGGGGCGGGGCAGGTATTTGATCATTTTAAAAAATGCTACTTGCAACCTGCCTTGTCCCATTCGAGTATCCAATATTTAACCCAAATTTGCTTTTTTGTGAGGAAAACCGAGCGGGGCGGGGTGGGACAGTTATGCGGGTTTCGCCCACTCCTAAAGCTAACTATTCATCTAAAAACCTTCACTATCATATTGCCTATTTCATTCATTTCTCTTTTTCTTTTAAGATTTTTATCCTTCTTTTTTATTTCTCTTTTCTCTATGATCAATAAAAATGACCATTAAAAAATATAACTCATTTAATTAAACTTGTCAAACCTTTCAATCTTAATCCGCAAATTTGAATTCATGTGAAATTAATCAATAATGTTAACAATTGCTTTGGTTAACTTCCACGTGGTAATTATAGCCCTTGCAACTGCCATTTTGGAAATTAATGCTCGTTGAAGATTATACCTCTTGGCAATTGGCATGCACATGAACCCAAATTAAATGACAAAGGAATTAATCTCAGAAAACAGGGAGAAAACGTCACTTCAGTTGTAAATATTATGCTCGATTTGGTCACCGGCCTGTACAAACACTTTGCATAAGAGAAAAGGCTAGACTTTTGTTACCAAACAAACAAGCCTTTGCGTGTCAAAGGTCCTACTTCTCATTTATTGCACCTAAAGTGTTGTAAAATCTCTCCCATATTAATGTCTGTCAACGACCAACCTCCATCTCCCTTTCCCATTGGAACTTCCAAGGCTTCAACATGAATCTCCTTCTCTTTCTCTGTCAATCATTAAGTTGGTATGCTTTATAAAACGACAATGGTAAATGAAGAATGGATGCTTTGGTGGAATTCGGTCAGAGGTTATAGTTCAATTAGATTTGAGAGATCGCCTATAGTTCTCACCATCTAGGCTCCTTATGTGCGGCTCCTAGTGGACATGTGCTACTGTAGTTACGTTCAAGTAGAATAGTCACAATTAGTCTCTCCAACCTACTCTTTCTGATTAGAAAACAAAAAAGAAAATGGATGTCAAGAGTAACGTGCTCAATTTTTCATTGATTTTTCTTAACACCGTCCTATTTTGCTAAAAAAAAAAAAACAGTGCACATTGTAACGGCAATTATCTGGATCTTATTTTGCACCAAATTGTCAAAATTTCACTTGATATACCTCCATGCATGGTTGCATAATTGCTTATTATGACCATGATATTGTGCTCAAAAGGAAAAAAAATATGGGTGAAAGAAGGTATACATTTCTCAATTATATCATAGTCATTATAATATATGCTTCATGATGCTATTGCTATAGCTCGAGAGAGATAATTAATATTCAAATACACGATAACGACGTTCAATAAAGCACCATATATATATAATATAAGTGTCAACTAATTAGGACTATCTTAATAAATAAAGCACTTAATTAATATTATATTAGTTTCCATTAATATCTCGAGGCAACTTATAGCTTTGCCCAAATCATTAACGGAACACCCCTTAATCAATAATGGAGGAGTAGCAGAGAAAAGTGAACAGCAGTGTTAATAAGTCTTTCCTTTTGTATTTTAATACATTCACATTTCACATCAACTCACTTCATTTGTAGGGTCGCTTTAACAATTCAATGAAACTACCAATTTTTTTTTTGCTTCACAACCATCTCTTCATTAACACTAATCCAATCCTTGCCATTGCCCCTTTCTTTCCTAACGCGACATATTTACGCCTTCCCTTTCCGGCTTTCTAATTGAATCTCCATGGATCATATATTCTTTTTCTTTTTAAATAATAATAATTATAGAGACTTTAAGATATAGTTGCAAATTCAAATGTGGTCCATCATTCCTATTTCTTTGGGTATCTTCTTTATTAGATATCACAATGCTCCTATTTGACGACTCTCGCCCCAGTCATTTTCGGTGCTTATCTCCCTCGATCTTATTGCTTTCGGTCGATTCACCTTTTAAATGCCCTTACAAACCATCATTTATTGAGGTCTCGTGCTTGGCGAGGGAGCAAATAATCTATTGGGACAAATTATTTATTTAGTTCATTTCCAATGGTATTTAAGGTTTTATGTTACTGAATTAGTTTTGTTGGGGTCTTTATTGAATTGCCCTACCTAGCTTTTGTGTTTTTAATTATTTGATGTATTATTTTCCTTCCCCTTGTACTTGGTTATAAAAAAAATTTGATCATCCACTGTGGAGTCTAGACTCTCTCTCTCTCTCTCTCTCTCTCTCTCTCTCTAATACTCAATCAACAATTTGGGATTTTTTTAAGGCTTAATTTTGAAAATTATTTTAGGAAAATATTTTTTTTTCTTAACTGTCTTGAAAAAAAGTTTTCAAACTTGAACACATGTCGACGATGTCGTTTAAGAGTATGCATAATTTTAAAGACATATCAGTTTTAATAAATCTAATTCCTATATGTATATTAAAATCACATATTCTAAAAAAATATATATCAATTTAATAAATTAAATTGAAAGAATTTTATTTTAATGGAAAGTTCAAAAAAGATATTGTCCGTTATTTTCAAAAAAAAAAAAAAATCAAATATTTTGACTATTTTCTTTGCCACTTTTTCTGGTAAAAAATTTAAAATTACTTTTAACTTTTTATATGGTATCAACCAATTATTTAGAATCATTTTCCTTTATTTTTATATTTTTATGTTTTTGAAAGATGCATGGCACTGAAGTTTATGTTATCTATGGTTTGAAGAAGCAGGGCGATTGATTAGGTCCTACGTGGTCCCACCGTACCATATTAAGAAGGGCCCACAAATAATAGACTTGATGGCATGATGAAGTTGATATATATTATTATTGGAGCCCAGTGGCATGTGATGGGTTGGGGCGAAGCACTGTAGACGTACGGTATATTTGAAACTAAAAAGGCATGCAGGCGGCAGAATGCAGATAGGGGTGGGAGGACTTTGCGTATGATGATCGGGTTGGGATTTGGTTAACTCTCAAAACTCCTCACTTTACCTCTTTCCTTCCTCATAGCCTTGCTTTTTCTTGACTTTATGGCCACCCTCTAGACCTACCTGTTTACTCTATAAAAAGCCTGTGATCATGTCTCTTTTCCTTTCTTGCGTGGATAGTGTGAGAGATTTCTGTAATAAAATAATAATAACTTTATTTTAGACTTTTGAATTATTAATGTAATTTGATAAATTTTTTAAGTTTAAAATTTTTTTAATTTGAACCCTAGCACTTTTAATTGCAGTTAATTTAAACTCCTCTGTCAAATTTAGTCGTTAACTTTTAAGCGCAACACCTAAAAAGACCAAAATATCATTGATTTTTTTTTTCTTTTTTTTTTAAAAAATTTTTTAATTTGAAATTATGAGTAAATTTGAAATTTTATAAAAAAGTCAAGGGTATAAACATTATTGTCTCACTTTTAACATTTAAAATCTGACGTAAGAGTTCAAATTGAGAGGTTTTAAAGTTTAAGAGACTTGTCAAATCGTATAATAATTCAAGGGTTTAAAGTGAAGTTATAAGAGATTTTAATTGCCTTATGACATTATCAATTTATCATGCAGTGTTCATCACCTTAGTTGTCGGTTGAAATTTGCTCATGCCAATAAATGGACAAAAGTTTTCTTTCTTTAAATTATGTTGAAAGAAATTATTTCAATTCAGTATATTAAATTAACATATATTTTAAAATATGTGATTCTCAAATGAATGTGTTGATCTAAAGATATTTGTGTAAAAAAAAAATCTCTGTTCTAATTTTAGTTTTTTAAAAAAACTTTGTTCCAAATAAATATATTGCAATGAGTTTTCAACTTTCTCAGGTATATTCTCTTCCACTGCTAAGATTTTGTAACTGATTGTTTTTATTTGTGAAGCATTACATAAATGTTCCAAATTAATTGCTAGCCAGACAGAACAAGGACCATTTATGTCCTATAGCCATAATTGTTTTGTTTGTTAAGGTATTTTAGGAGGTTTTTATTTGAAACAGATATTTTGATGGGACATCAAAGTAAAATTTGTTTTTGTGTTTTTATAAGTGTTTTGTGTTTAACTTGTATGTTAATATTTTTATTTTTTAAATTTTTTTAGCAAATGGAGCCGTTTTGTTTGTTCGTTTGTTTGGTTTTTTTTTTTCTAATTTATTTTTTTAAAAAAACAATAATCAATGCCCATCCGGAGGACATTTTTCGAAATTGATAATGTTTGCATCCGAAGGGGCTTCTAAAACGACATCCTACACTTTTTTTTTTTTTTTTTTTTAATTTTTTAATTAAAAAAGCCGGAAGGGGTGACTAGAGTGACTACTCTACATGTGGGTGACCTTGTCAACATTAGTACCTGCTCAATTAGGCAGTTCCTCAAGTTTGATTGAGTTATCGTCTGATTGAGTTATAGTTAAATCCCACCCTATCAAGACTTCAATAGAAATCAAGACGTCTAATACTAATCAGGTTTGTAGATTCCTATTGTGTAAGTCAAACTCTCACTTTAGTACTAGACTAATCATATAGAAATTTCTTTAAGGTCACCGAATCATCACCGCCACCACTTATGGTGATTTCCAACTAAATTACATGTGACATAATGCCTATGGAAAAGCCCCGTAATGATCCTATATCCTTTTCTTTTTGTCAAAGATTAATGTTATATACCATATTACTATATCACCACTAATCTAAGAGTAAATTAATAGTGTTACGTAAGCATCGTAAGATAGTGACCTAATATATATAATATTACTCTTTGCGAGAATTATGAACAATCACAACAGAGGCCAAAGTAGAATACGTGGTGCAACTTCCATGCATGTTTTTTGTGTCCTTATCACATTGTCTAATCTAATTTGGACATCTTTGATTTAGAGTATCTCATTAGATATTTAAAGATCTAGTGAGAAAGGATTTGGTCTTGGATTAGTTTTAGGTATCACAGCACAATTGTCCGCAATGGGGGGTCAATAAATCCGATTGAGATTCTTTGTAAATTATGAGAGGCTGCTCAAATTTCAATAGTAGAGAGTCCAAGAACGAAAAACAATTAGACCTACCATATGCATGCACGACTCTTCTCTTACTTACTTACTGTTCTCAAGGGTTATTACTGTTTCATGTTTTGATTGGGCGAGAGGGATATCGATTCGTCTGAATCAATTGCTTTGGACCATTCGTAAAAATATGCTTATCATATCTGCCGATTGAACGTGATGATTTGACCCCAAACAGCTATTTTCTGGCTTCTTCCTCACATGATTTTACCTTCATCTATCTAAAAGAGAAGGCCGGAAACCAACAAAAATAGAAAATCTCCTACGTAAATGAAACCCGTTTGCAATCAAGACGTATGGTGAGTGTTTTTTTTTTTTCTGGTGAACCAAACAAATACATGTATGATGATGATGATGAATCCCACAATTTTTTTTTTTTTTTTTTTTTTGTTCTTTTGGATAGGATATCTCCGTCTCTCGTACAAATCAAGTTTTATTTTATCTTTTCTTTTAGCGATTACCCACAATCCATCAAACACAGTCACGCACTATCCAGCGGAGCAAAAGACCAAAACTGAAATCATAATCAATACAACGCCGTTGCTGTCAGACCCCTTCACCGTCCTCCTGTCCGATAAAGCTCCAGGGACGTGTGTAAGAATCCTATTGGTTGGTACACGTAAACGTAGACAAGGCCAATGGCTCAGCATTCAATGATGGCAACGCTTTCTCCAACCAGCCTCTGCTCCCTCATTTAATGCACACACCGTCACCACAACGCTCCCATTCACACATCTCACTCGCAGAGTCGCAGGTGCAGCCACTCCTCTCAAGAATTGTAATAGAAAGGATATATAAATATATATTTATATATATATACTTAATTTATATTAGAATTTAGATTTAACATTAAAACAGAACCAAATTCCAAGCCAACACAACCACAATAATACAAGTCCGAGAAGTCAAAGCAGAAGTTAAAATTAAAAAATTAAAAAAAAAATAAAATCAAACTCATAAATAGCAAAACACCCATTATGAAACCACTGCTTCGCGTTTTGCGAAAGTTTTTTAGGGGTCAACCTGAGTCAATACCCGAACCACCACCCTTGCCCTGTGTTAAGCACACACTCCTATCCTTACCACCATGCAAGGAGTTTCCACGCGCGGTTCGTTCTTGACTCAACACCCACCAACTCAGTGAGTCAACCAGCTTATCTCACTCACTCACTCACTTACAGGGCTTAAAGACAGCCCTTCACCCTCTTTCACACAACCACCGATATAATTAATAACTACAACCATTCACAGAGCGTCCATGTTAAAAAGTAAAAAAAACAATGCAACTCCACGTGAAACTCCACAATGCTACAGCTAAAAGCTCAAGCTCAGCTAAGCCGCCCGGTCCAGTTGTTGATCAGCTTTCACACTGTAGAGCGGCCTTGATCTTCTGCACCGTGCAGGAGATTAGATTATTCACCGTCTCCACCGACTCCACCGTGAGCTTGGCCGTGGGGAGACTATTCACCAGGATTTGAAAGGCCACGGTCAGGAGGGACCCGCTCACTCTGTGGGGACCACCGCCACCTTTGCTGCTGTTATTGCTGTTGGCGGTTGCTCCTGGCCCACGCGACCCAGGCCCATCCGGTACTATTGCGAATCCCGAGGGGAGTAGCGCCACGTAGGCCGAATCACCGCCGTTCATCACAACATGCATGGCGGGAATGTCAACGGGCGCGTACACCACAAGCGACCCCGCCGCGTCTATGCACGTCTCCTGCAAGATCAGCATGCTGCTCTGGTTCGAGTTCATGGCCTGCGCAGAGAGCACAGTGTTCGTATATAAGTATTATAACCTTTTCTCTAACCTGGCCGTTACAGTGTGAGAGGGAGCGAGTCAAACCCTGATGGGATTTTCCTTCTTTATTTTTTTTCACTTTTTCATTTCAGAAAAAGTTGAGGTCAGAAACTGACTTTGGCAGTCGACAACAACTGTCCTGAATTTTGACTTTTGAAAAAAGGTTAACAATACAAACGCTGTCCCTGGATCTGCTCCTAGTTGTCCTAATAGATACTCCCAAATTCCAAACCTGTCCTTTTGTCCACATACGACAAAATGATTGACCTTTCCACCAGGGACACATGCGTCATTAGCTTATCTATTATTGCCATTGGTGTTCATTTTTGTTCCTACCAAAAATTCGACTACGTGAAGATAGCAAAAAAGACAGTGGAAGTAACAAATTCAAAGAACAACGGAGAGAGAGAGAGGGACTTACACCCGCACGTAGGAGAGAGACGCAGTTGCCGTGATCTTGGCCCTTGGCAATGTGGGCCATCTCCTGCATGGGCCCGCCGTTGGATAATATGTCCCACTCGCTTCTGAGCCGCTCATCGCGTAGAAAATCAAACAGTCTCTGAGGCGAAACGGGCAGCCAAACAGACGTGGCAGCGCTCAACACAATGCCCGGTGGCTCACCGGGATCATCCACGCTCTTCCGGGTCATCACCCTGACATCCTCGTCCACATTCCCAGCGTTGAGCTTGTTCCATTTGTGCACCGTGGACGCGCAAACCCCGGCGCAAAAGTTGTCGGTCATTCGTTGCGCCAGTTTCAACATGCTTCGTCGCCCACTCGCAGTTATTGCTACCGCAACACAAACATCAAATGTTAACATGTATATATATGAACTCGAGTATTAAGCCAAAGATGGATATCGATATATTAATTTACCGGTGTGGTCTCGGCTGGGGACGGCGGAGGACATGAGGATGGCTAGGCACTCGCATTGGCGTTGAAGGGTGGCGATCCAGCGTTGGGCACCGAAACCCATGCCGGAGCTTAACAACGGCCGGTAGAGCTGGTGGACTTGGCACTCATCGTACTCTGCATGCTCAACCCATGTAACCTGCATTATATATATATATATATATATATATATTTTACTATCAGAAAGTACAAAAGCATAAAAACCTAGACACCTTTTCGCATATCAGTTATCATCCAGAAAAGTTGCAGTCAAATTTTCCCAGTTTTAGCCTCTGGGTATGTCTATTTTCTCCATTTCTTTGCCAAAAATAAGATCGAACTGTCATTTCTGCGGAAGAGACTAACAGTCAAAGCTTCGTGAGTGATGGGTTTTCAGAAATTCTTTATTATATATATTAAAGCGTAGTTTTTTCTCCTATGCCCGCTTCAATTATTTAAATTCAAAGCCGTCAATGCACAATGTCAATGAATGAAGATACTTGGAATAAAAATATAGAAATGAAATCTTCGAAATGCATAATTAAGATTGGGTTCAAAGACAGACAAGGTATCACATAGACCTCGAGCAGAGGCATAAAATAATATGAAGATAACGCTTGCGCAAGATTTAGGGGAACGACGTGCACTGTGGACGGTGACATCGAGATGTGCACTTGTCTCTAACTCGCCCTAGGTACTCATGTAAGAACAAAATAGCCAGTCTTGGAGTTTGACTCCAAGGTCTACAATGATGGGAAATAAGCTCATTTTTTTATTGGTGAGGAAGAAATGGACACATCAAAGGCTGGAACCAGTTCAATAATCACATTAATTAAATAAGCTAGGGGTCTTAACCAAGATAGCATCAAAGATTGGAATAGAAACATCAAAAATGTATTTTATTCAACCCATGTTGAAGATTACGATACCATTTACTTATAAAGGATATGAAATTAATGTGTCAAGGTACAGAATTTGAGCAATAGCAGCTTCTATTGATAAAATAATATGGTACCCTCGATTCGGGAAATTATTGAGACTAGAAGAAGCATCCAACCCAATTTAATAAGACTCTAGGAAGCTTCAGATATTATTCGAGACACTCAAAAACACTTGTTTTGGGAGACAAACTAAGCGCTGACAATGCAGTGATGTAGTGAGTAATTGCTAGACAAACTAACTTCTCCAATGCATGAGCTCTAAAGTGGCTTAGGAATTCGAGTATTCAATTGATTATATGTAAATAAGATAACATTTAAGTAGGAATTCAAGTTCTAATATGTTATCAATATATATAAGCTGTAAAGTTGCAGTTGCTTCAACAAACTCATTAAAGGGGAAGACCACCAACTTGGAAAAAAGCAATAAATGTAAAAAGGAAACAAGTTAAACGTGAATTCTAGCGTTTCATTGTCCAAACACACAAAATGTAGTAAATGTAGGTTGGTAAAAATGGAAATTTACCTTGGAGTAGCCATTAGGCATATCTTGCACAACGCACCCAGAAGGAAGCCTCCTGCAGTTGGCATATGTTGGTGCACCCGAAGTTTCTCGGACGCTGTCAATGGATACATCGACCACAGCCCACACGCCCTCCGCGTGCTGCTTACAAAATCGTAGGAAATTCACCTCCCGAACCGGAACCAAAGGCGAGAGGACTTGCAGCTCAGCATGCATCTGAGAATCAAAATTTGTCACAAATTAATTTGAGTGACAAGTCAAAGACAAACTTTAATTTAGCATAATTAGTTAATTACCAGTTGAAGTGCGCCATTTCTAGTTCCCCCCATGCCGCTAGATATCACATCAATGGTCGACGCTCTAGCAATCATACAAGGAAACATCTCCGCCCATCGATTCTATGAAAACGAAAAAAAGCAAAGCTAATTAAATATAATTAATATTAATCCAACCTCGTACATAAAATGTTTCCATGGAGATGATGAATGGCTTACCGAGTCCATTAGCGTCTCAACAAGAGCCAAGCTGTTGATAATGACCATACCAGTCTCCCTGGAAGCGTCGGTTACAAAACCGTTGGGTTTCAAGCCAATGCAAGGAGTGAAGCTTCTCATATAATCCTCGAGGTTCAACATCTCTCTCCCACCTTCCAAGCTCCTGAGCCAGAGGGGCTCATCAGTCTGCGCCATTTTAACCAATTCATCCATGGCAGCCACAGCGAGCTCTAGAAACATTGACCTCTGATCAAGAGCCGTCACGCCGCCCCCTGCTCTACCCGGCGGAGGAACCACCGACAAAGCACTGGAAATATTCCCAACACCGAAATCAGGCAATGTTGTAGGCACGGCGTTCAAGCCAGCAAAACCATTGCTCCCCACCCCAAGTTCCAAACTTGAGCTTGGCAGTGGAGGACCGATTGACGCAGCCAAAGATGAAATCGGACGGCCCAGAAACTTTCCGGCGAGCGCGCAAACACGGTCCAACTCATCCTTTAACCGGGCATTCTCAATCCTAAGATGCTGCTCTTCGAGTGAAATTTCTCCAATAATTGCTGGGCCGCCGCAGTTGGAGCAAATGGGGCTCCTCATCGCATCCCTAATAGACATATTTTCGGCCCTAAGCTTATCGTTCTCTTGCCTGAGCAATGAATTCTCGTGGCGTTCCAATTGGGTCTGCTCCAAACCACAAGGACAAAAATCAAGTTTCATCCTAAGAATGGAGAAACGTGAGTAAGGTTGTTCTTGTTTGATCTTTTATGATTACCTTCATTTGGGTACGGCGATTTTGGAACCAGAATTTCACCTGTCTGGTTTCTAAGCAAAGCCGCTTGCTAAGCTCCATTCTTTGTTTCTCATCAGGATGAGGGCACTCCTTGAACAGACTAATTATTATAAAATTAACCCCCCAAAAAAAAAAGGCAGAAAAAATCAAGAACCTGTTATATATATATATATATAAAAGAAAAACCGAGTGAAGCTTGTAAGAGAAGGCCATACGCTTCGAGTTCTTGGATTTGCTGTGGTGTGTGTCGGTGGTAACGCTTCTTTCTCGGAGGGTTGTCGGCTGCGTCCTGGTCGTCCCCAGAACCGCCGTCCATGTTATCGCTGCCAGATCTGCTGTCGTGCTCTTCCTCTCTGCTCCTTCTCCCACCATTAGTCTCGAAATTCTCGGCCATTCTACCCACATGATCCGCCTGCCCATCTATATTTGGTTGCTGCTAAAAAAAATCATATTAAGAAAAAGAAAAGGAAAGGAAAAGATGGTAATCATATATGAAGAAAGAGATCTGAGTGGCCGTACAAGACCGAGAGAGAGTCCAGGGCTGGAGTTGAACATGGATTTGGTGAGAGGCGGAGTGACAAGGCGGGGCTGAACGAGTGCACCGGACGGCATGTTGTGGTGGTTGTTGCCGTTGCCGTTGCTGTAAGGGATATCGACCACGACTCTCGCACCGCCACCACCCGTACTATTCTCAAGAAAACCGCCAAAACTCATCAAAGAAGGCCCTTTTTCTTTCTTTTCTCCACTATAACCCTCTCCCTCCCTTCCCTTCACAGATTTGCTTCTTTTTCTTCTCTACAGAATTTACAACCTCTACTGGGTAAAAATCTTATTTCACACAAACACAATAATCCTTAAAAAAACCAACTGGGTTTCTCGCAGAACAACTTTTTTGAAGCAGAACAGGCACACAAATTAGTATAAGCAAACAATAAAACGAAAAAAATAAATAAATAATCAGAGAGGATAGAGGAGACAAAAGGTTAAGGCCCCCAAATGTCTCCAACTCCCTCTCCGCAAGAGAAACTGGTTTTAGATTGGAGAGAAAGAAAGAGAAAGAAGGCAAGCAAACACTTTTTTTTTCCTGCTTGGCTCTTCGTTCTCTATCCCTCTCTCTCTATTTCTCTCTACAAGTCTAGTTTTTTTTTTTTTTGGTTGCTAGCTAGGTCTGCAAACTGGTCCAAAACAAGGGCTTTAATAAACTGGGTGTGGGTTGGGCAACAATGGGGAACCCTAGTTTTAAGTGAAGAGTGTTATCTCATTCTCTGCATGCTTGACTGTGCTGAAGCTCTAGAGCACTTGGAAAAGGAAAATAAAATAAGAGAGAGAGAGAGAGAGAGAAGGAAAGCTTTGCTGCAGGCAGAAGAAAAAGGGAGAGAGAGTTAAGGGTGAAGATAAAACGCAATATGTGGACTCTTCGAAGCCTTACAAATACATACCTCCAAAAAGGGTTAGGTTGACTCTCACTCTGTGTCTCTAGAAGTCTGCGAAGAAGGTCGGAAAAAATATGTACACCCTTTTAACCCCGTTGTTTACAGAGCTGTAAGAAAAAAAGAAGTTACAACCACAGAGATTCAGATCCAGCTTTTCCCGGATTTTCACTTTTAGGATCTGTTGCAATACAACTATTATAGAATTTACTTTTATTTTCAGAAGTTTGGCAAAAGGAAAACTTACACTTCTAGAAACAAATCACACACAAAATCAAGGGTCTTAGCTCTTACCAAATAAGAGCCAAGGATTTTTTTTTTTTTTTTAATTTTTTATTCAAAAAAAAAAAATCATATTTAATCATTTTAAGTTTTCATCTAATTTGGATGTAATACTTGGGCTTTCAATTTTAATTATAAGGTCTTTAACTTTTTACCAAGTTAAAATAGGTTCATCAATCATTTTACCGCGAAAATTAACCGACATTAATATTTGAGACGTCAACGTCTATTTCAATACCCTAATGCAATGACACACCAACGAAACCAAAGTCTTTTGTTACTGGAGGGTTACTCTTTAGGTTTTCAAGTTTTGTGTTTGTTTAAGTTTAACGTGGCAGATTAATTATATTTTTGTGGATCTTTTGTTTTGTTTTGTTTTTTTTTTGTTTTTTGTTTTTTGTTTTTAATGTATATAAAAGTGAAAAATGTTTTATGTTTTGAGGGGTGTTTTATGTATTTGACGTAATCTAAAGTTTGAGGTGATATTAACAATTGAAAATTAGTTTGAGGGGTGTTTAAACTTTTATCATAAAAAAAATTGATAGGAATAGATCCCAGATGGCTTACAAATAATAGTATACCAGGTTTAAATTTATATTCAAACGGCTATTATTTTTTAATGTGCAATAGAAAGATCTTCATATTTATCTATGAACATAATAATCAATGACAGAAAACGTAGTCAAATACTTCCATACTGGAAGTTAATATATTAGGTCGACGTGAAATTTGGAATTAATATTCATGTAAAATAATATTGTTGGGGTCACTAGCTAGGGTTGTAATCGAGTTGAGTCGAGTTTTAAAATTTTAAGATTGTCTCGTTTATGATTATGATTATTCGAGTCGAACTATAAAATGTGTATTCAAGCTCAATGGCTAAACTCAAGCTTGTTGAAAATGTCATTTGTGCCGAGTTGAGTACTCGAGAAGCTCGCCTCAACTTAAACTCGAACTAGGTTATTCTATTTTTGAATATGTGATCCAAGCCGAGTTCGGGCCCAAGTTTGTAAAAATTTACTTTTACTAAATTTTCATTGGTAAGCTTGAGCTGACAAGAGCAAGCACTGAGCAGTGCGCACACATTCATAGTGTGCTTCATTTTTATTTATTTTTATTATATATAATCATAATTAAGCTTATATAGTTAGTTAGTTGGTTAAATTATACTAACTTGATATTTTTGTTAATACAACGTTAGTATATGTTAATACACATATATAAACATGTGTATACGAGCTATACTTGCAAGCTTTAATCAAGTTTCATCAAATGATTCAGGTATGTGTCACTTAATAATCAAGTTTGTTTTTATAGTCGTGAGCGAGTATCTGCAATCACAAATTGAGTTAAAACAAAAAGATTATCGAACGAATTGGTTCATTTAAAGGCTGTTATGACTTCAGGTCATGATTTCCGTCAATAATAATTGAAAGATCTTAAATCAAGCCCCTTGTTTACTACCTCTATCAAATCTCCTTCCCCATAGTTAGCTTCATAAATCATTGCGTGAGACCCCTTAAATAGGTAAATAGTGTTAATTATGATATATGTAACATGTAACATATTAATACCTTCAATTAATTAAAAAATATATATTAAATCTGGATGAATTAAAAGAATTGTCACCTGATAGCTAGTCTACTAAATACAAACATGCTTCGTCATGCATATTAATACCCACAATCAAATTAGTGGTGTAAATTACTATAAGCTTTCTTTAATTAAATTGTCAATTATTGGATGATTAATGTTCATAGCGATAAAATTGTTGCGTTCCATTGTTGAAGTGTAAAGTGTTAGTTAAGTCCTCGTGCAACTCTTCACTCGTGTAAAGAAATAATATATATACATATATATATATATATATATAATTTTTTTTGAAGCAATAATGCAGGTTCAAGTCTTCAAGCCATTTCACAATACCCACTGGAGACTGGAGAGGATCATTTCACTGAAATGGAAAGGATATTATCCGATTGTTTATGCCCATTAATTAATTACTGTAACTATTTTTTTTTTTTTGAAGAATACTGTAACTATTAATTAATTCGCATAAACGTGATAATTAACATATATATATATATATATATATATATGTATGTCCGCACAAGAGGGGAGAGGGAGATTCGAACTAGTGAGTTGTGACCTCTACTTCATTAGGTGTAGTCCCAGCCGATTGAGCTACCTCTTGAAACAATTAACATACTTTTGTTTGAGCTTTGAACCCACCTTTTCTTTTGTTACATATAGACATTTCACTATCATTAGCTACCAGGCTTTTTGATGCAGCGTAGGATTGTGGTGAACAAGAGAAACAGCAAGTAAAAGGGATAAATATTCCTAAGATTGTGAGACTATCATAAAAATCTAAGGAATCTTCTTAAAAACTATAGATTATATCTATGGTTTAAGGAAAAACACAAAGAAACTCAACTCTGAGTAATTCTTATTAAACAAACTCAATAATAATCATCAACTGAATTGTTAAAGGCTATAAGCATATATTTATAGCCCAAGACTCCTAACCCTAAAATAACAATGAAATAAAGTTGGTTTAGAAGTCTATGAAAGAAGACTAAACCAAATAGAAGACTAACAAATAACCTAATTCAAAATGAAATACTGAAAGATAAGATAAAATAACAAACTAACGAATAAACCTAATAAAAGACTAAAAGATAAGATAAGACAAGATAAGATAAACCATTCTAAACTATATCTACATCACTTTTGGCTCCACATCATTTTCTTTTCTAATTTGCTTTTTTGTTTCGTATATAATTATATTTTATATTTTTTTTTTTTGAAACATATCATACTCATTCATTGATAAAAGTTGCGAGCCTAAAGCTCTTACAAACAGAGCAAAAAGCTCTGAAGTAAATCATAGCCGAAGCTAAAGATACAGTCATCAACAACAGACTAAATCAACCAAAACACAGCATCCGCTAACCTATGGCTAAATATCAGGTTGAAAACTCAGATTTGCATCAAACAGACACCATCTAATGCATAGGTAGCGCTTATTCCTCGGCCTTGAGATCAAAACCCCAAAGTCGATACTTATTCCTCAGCCTTGAGAGCAAAACCCCAAAGCCGATACTTATTCCTCGGCCTTAAGAGCAAAACCCACAAGCCGATATTCATCCTTCTCGACTCGAAAGCCAGGATAAATTTCACATCCACAACTCAAAGGTTTGGACCAGTAAGATCGGGCAGCAACCGGGCGCAACAAAGCAGGAGGAGAAAGTCTTATTACAAGCATAAATAAAACCATACAGGGAAATAAATGGAACAATAAAATTAATGCAGGAAAAGAAATTACAGCAAATAAAACCAACTACAGGGGAACTCAAAGGAAATACAAAACAGGAAAATAACAAAACAGAAAAATAAATGCGAAAAACACTCAAAGCGGGTCACGGCAGCAGGAGGAGGCCGATCGGAAGCTGGCCGGAAACCGCCGCGGAAGGTGGCACAAAAAGCTTGGCACGGGAGGGGAGCGTGAAAAGACCCGACAGCGAGCAGTGAGCAGTGAAGCAAGCGCGGAGGAGATCGGCGGCACACACAAACAAACAGGGAGGGGGAGAGTTCGAGTGAAAACCCCCAAAAGCAGTACCTACCAGAAGAGAACACAATCACAACAGAACAGAAAAACCAAAGACAGAAACAAACTTAAAACAAAAATCGGGGAGGGAGGAGGGATGCAGGCAACGGGCATCCCTCCTCCCTTGAAGCGGCGGCGCTTTGGAGGGGGCTTAGGGTTTCACAAGGCTTAGGGTTTCTTTCCTTGTAACAAATATTTATTTGTGATAGGTTTATATTTTATATTATGGTTCTAGTATATTTAAAATAAATTAATTATGACCATTTAATGAAATGGTACTAGAATTAGTCATAAATTAATATTCATGGCTCATGTCAGTAGTATCTTAATTAAACTGCGTCATTGTTATTCAATTTTTTTTTTTTTTTTTATTTGACATGTCCGCACAAGAGGAAGATGGAAATTCAAACTAGTGATTTATGCTTTATTAGGCGTAGTCCTAGCCGATTGAGTTACCTCTTGAAAACATAATTGAGAAATTATGATAATGTAAAGTTCATGATTTATCTTATTGCTATTATAAGATATATGCATGACTATCCTGAAGACAATATTTATGATTGGTTTTTTCTGCCGGAAAGTTGAAGGGTATACTTAATTATTTATCACATTATTACGATATTTACAATGATAAAAACAAAAACATAGTTTTTCAAGGTTAGCTAAATATGTCATCATATTGGGTACCTATAGTGCAAGCTTGACTCATATAAATAAAAGGACCTTCAAATTAGTCTGGAAGAAATATCTTTCAATTAATTTAAAATAGTGCAAAGTGTCTATAAATATTTAAAATGTTAGTCTAAGTTAGTAAATTATTATTAATGACCTTAAGAATTTAATGTGTGTTTTAAATGTTTATAAACATTTAACACTATTTTAAATATGTTAGATGATATTTCCTCAAAACTGGTTTGGAGAAAATTTATGTCATAAATAAAAACTAATCTAAATAATATGAAATCATTTCCTTATGTTCATGGATGGATCCAACTTTCAATTTGGGGAGGAACCAAGGGCCAAAAAAAAAATTGAGGAGGGACCAATTGGCAAAAAATACTTTTTTATTTTTTTATTTTTTATTTTTACCTTAAAACCTTTTTTTTTTTTTTTTAATTGTAATTTGGGGGGGACCAGGGCCACTCCCACCATAAATCCGTCTTTGCTTATGTTTAAATCAATAATATTAGAAACAAATTTCATTTCCATAGGAATTGGATTCATAGAAATTATTATGAACTTCCTTTTTTTTTTTTGGGAGGGGAGGTGGGGGTGGGAGGAACTAATTAAATCAATGAAAGCTTGAATGCCTCATCGATCATCGACTATGAATGATCCACCATCAAAACTCTTAATTGATCACCAACTAAACAAATTTATATCAAGCATTGATTTGCTGAAGTTGTTTGGCATATCAAGTTTCATTCACTTTTTTCTTACCTGCAATATAAGCAGCATGAGCTGACAGAAAAAAAAAAAAAATGCTATATATATATATATAAATACATGAAAGTAAAATAACTAGGCATAACATGCATGTAATGTAATTTCAAATTCATAACATATATACATATATGATTTGTTAGTGCAAAATTTTCTATTTTTTTTTTCTTGTTATAATGTAAACTATCAACTCTAATGGTGCAGTAGAAATCCCGGTTTGCCTAAACCTCAAACTAGAAGCTGCTGTTAATGAAAAAGATTTTAGAGAAATTGGCCAGAATTTGCCGCAAATCTAACATGAAGAACAGCTATCACTCTCTTTAATTTCTATCACATGATGAATATATTATCGTGTCATTTAAATAATGTAGCACTATATACACCATTAAATATAATATAACAAAATTGGACCGTGAAATGGTTAAGGATCCTATTCCTTGCATTAAGGCATCAAAGTAGGGAACACAAGAACCATAATTTACCACGTAGCAACCACTCAAACCTAAAACATTAGACAACTATGATTGAATCTAGCTAGCTACCGCTGTCTTCAATTGTCGCCACAATTAGGAAGTCCAGCTCACTTCTTTATGTATCTTTCCTTTTTGGTTATCTTTTCACCCTTACCAATCAACTACATTCTCTCAATTCATCCAATAATGGACCGACTAAGATTCATTACCTAAGAAAAAAAAAATAGTGTTATAGATTTATATATAGTGCCTCAAATTTTTGCCTCATCCAAAAAAATAAATGTATCATACACCCGCCACCTCTGGAGGAATTGGCTTAGTGGCAAGGGGCTTACTCCCAAGTGGTTTGGTAAGGGAGACGACAAGGGTTTTCGTCTCCATGATATGATGCTAACGAGACTTATATCCATTAATCCCCGTGAATCACTCGCATTACAAGTCCATCTATGCCTCTGTTAATCTTGTCTTTAGTGGGCTTTGCACATAATGTTTCCTTGTGTGCAAACAAGTGAACAACATAACTCTGCTTAAAAATGATAGTCAAAATAAATAAATCCTCATTGGGTTTGAAAATTCAACACCAAACAAGTTCCATAAAAGAGTTATTGTAAAGGCAATGGAGGTGGGTGAGGGTTATGTTGCCATCCATAGACCCACACCCCCACACCCCTCCCCCAACATGACCCATCACCCTCAATTTGAGAACGGGACTCCATTCAGATCTTCAACGTTCTATCCATTCATGGAGGTCCTATTTCATGACTATTTCCTCCAGGTTGTGAGAGTGAGAGAGAGAGAGAGAGAAAGAGAGAGAGAGAGAGAGAGAGAGAACGACTATTTTACACTATTTCCACACTTAGACCAAGGCCCACCACACCATTGCCTTAGCTGCTGTATTTATGCCACTCCATTTCCACCCGTTTACATTTAACGACCCCAGATATAAGCAAGCAACGATGAATTATTTTATGGTCCAGATTTTTTTTTTTTTTTTTTTTTTTTTTGGGTATACATTATGCATGAAAAGGGCATTCGTCATTTTTCAGAGTCTTTGAAGTTGAACTTTTGCAATTCATTTTGCTTGAACGATTCACACCTACAAAATTTATAAGACCGGAGTCTGTTTGAGTTTGAACACATGACACATGGGGCTCTTTCAAATTTCATTTTCTTGACTATATATATTAATTACGTTGTCGTTGAGACTTTGGGGGAAGCCTCATAGAATGATGAAAATGGCCTTTTTGGTTTTTCCCAATCTTGATAAATCCACAATTGGAGGATAGTGTAAACTCAAATTTATAACTCAAACCCCAACTTTGATACTATATTAAATTATTACTGATTAATTGATAAATTTTTTTAAAAAAAATTAATTATTTAATTAATTAATACTTTAACATAAACTTAGGTTCCGTTTGTTTCGGCAATTTTTTCTTTTTTTTCTTCATATTTTATTGTCTTTGGTGCAACCGAAAAATAATAGTTTTTGAATTTGAGTTTCTACTTCTCAAACCACGGGAGCTCTGCCCGCCTCTAACGGAAGTCGCAGGCCGTTTTTGGCTGTTGTTCATTTTATAATTACGGTACAAGCAAAAAAGTATTCTCTAATAATTATTTTGAATACATTTAAAAAAAAAAATGGTTGAAAATATTTTTCTGACAAAAAACTTTTTACAGGGAGCCTTAATCACCAAACATGGTAATAAGTTGTGATGAGTAACTTTATCGCTTTCATTATTTACAATTTTCAAGTACAAAATGAGTAAAAGCCCATCAGGCATGAAGTAAAACGTTGAGCATCTACAATTCAGGGGATGCTGGTTGTGTCATTCTTGAGCAAACAAGCCAACTGCAGGAGTTATTACTCTTTGAGTTTGGTTAACATGGCTGCGGGCTCCAGCTCTGTTTCTTACTATTAGGTTCCCCTGCTCTCTTCATCAATGAATTCAATTCATTGAATTGCATAGGTGGGGGCCCTATGAGGCCTTAAATTGCATGGCTCTACACGTTACAACTTTGTCATGACCTTGTCCAACTTCAACATTATCGTGGCAGAGTCAAACTTTTGATTTATTGAAAAGAAGATTAAAAGATAGAATTGACAATGTCTTTTTCGTAAATATGTTCTTCAAATTTGGTTTTAGACATTAGGACGGTAATAAAAAATAATTTTTTTAAAAAAAAAAAGAAAAAACTTTTAGGCAAGGGTGATGGTGCAAAATTGCAAAATTGAGGACACAAACTACTAGGGTTACCTAATGGGTATAAAGGGGAAAAAGATTTGACTTTTCGCATAAGCTTTGTTAAAAAAGGCAAAGCATTTTGCCCTATTATATGAATTGTTTTTCTACGGCATAATAGCTTCTGTTTTTAGCTGCACCACACAATAGCTAGTTTCCTAGAGATGAGTTTTTAACACTTTGAAATTTTTTGAAGTTTGAACTTTAAAGAAACATGGGTTGTTTGTTTGACAAGCTTAACCCACCTAATCTCGCATGCCTTTTGAGTTTGACAATAGCACTTTGAAAACTACGAAGTTTGAAGCTACTTGTGTTTGAACAAGTTTGAAACCACAGAAGACAATATAAAAAACTCATCTACATTGGTTATGGCTGCAAAGGAATCTTAATGAAATAATTAATATTAAACAAGAAGCAAGTTTTATGAGTTACACAATTAAGGGCAACTAACCCCTTCCAGAAATAATCTGGCAATTAGAAATTGATTTGGTCCCATAAATACAATTGAAGAGGGTGTGTGTATAAGCACATGATAAGGGGACTCCACTGTTACACCAAGTGGCCAATCAAGGATATACACCCACATCACAAAAAAAAAAGTCGAATAGAAAAAAAAAAAAAAAAAAAAACTATGCATTCCCAGAAAATGGAACCAATTCTTTTTATGGGATGCTGATGTAAGCCTTCTATTATATATTAGATTGATTTAGGCGGCTTTTGTTTTTATGAAAAATTGACCAACCATTGACTTATAGTAATCAATTGAATTATGGGGCTTGTGTTAATATACTTTTTTTTTTAGAGAATTAATATACTTTTTGGTAACAAGACCAAGAATACCAAAAACTTGGAAAAAAGAAAGAAAGACGGAGTATATAGAAGAGAATGCCAATTGCCAATAAGGAGGGAGAACAATGCGGAATCATCAAATCAACGATGATAAATAGCCACATCAGATTACAATGAACGGAGACGAGTAAATGGATACAAATTCCCACCATCACCAACAATGTGTATTGTCACATAAAACTGCACGTCTTTCCATCCTCTTATATTTCCCATTCTAACTCTCCTATCTCCTAATATAAACATACAAGATGAGGAACAAGAAAGAAAACTGCATCCTTTTGATGCATTGAGATGGCATCTTGCCTTTGAGAAAAGGATTATAAAAAAAAAAAAAAAAAAAAAACCTACATAACATTAACAAAGAACAAAGGCTATGTCAGTGGGATGACGAAGACAGACTCCAAAAGTTCTTAATTGCAACAAGTATTTTCTCTCTCCCGTGTGATTCAGGTTCTTTCTCATGTATGGTCGCCGTCCATTTCACAGCACGAGCTAGGCGAGCTACTTTATCAATCACTTCAGGGGAATCTCTAATCACAACTGTTCCCTCCGGACGCAAAATTCTATCCATCTCCGCCATCAAATCCACAAGGTTACACCTGCAATGAATTTCAAAGCAATGAGCATAGGCACTTCAATAACAGATCATCGAATCTATCAAATTCTATGGTCAAACAGATGTTAGCATCTCTTTAGGTTTGAAGAGATAGCATATCTCACTTGTATGGATACAGCTGTTAGAAACCAACATGAATACATTGCAGGAACTAGCAACTTCAGAAAAACACTTAAAAACACCAAATAATATTTAAGTGGCAAGGTGGCTCAAACATAAGTTAGATTATATGCGACATGGTATGCACATGCAAACTCTTCATAGGACACAACAGCTCAGTAGATAGATAGCCCATGGAGGATATTAACTTTCAGCTTTTATTAAAGACTTAAACACACAGCTTTTAACAGGGTATGACACTATTACCACTCCATAGACATATATAACATGCAGAAAAATGATATGCCCAAGGCAATACTAATGGCATGCATACTACACTATAATTTTAATAAAGCACATCAATTTTGTAATGAAGCTGTAAATACTTGTTCTTCTATTTCAACCAACTCTTGTCTTAGGCGCTCTTTACTTACAGAAAGATCATCAGTATAGTGACTGCCTTTCTAAGATATAAATTATAATTTTTCAATAGCAGGAAAAATCCTCCATATTGACACATTCCAAAAAAATTTCAAAGAAGCCAGGAAAATTCAGGGAACAGAAACTAGCAACGAAGGATGAGGTTACAAAGTAGAAATACCTGCTCTTCCCTGAACCTGAATCTCTAATGAGCGATTCAATTCCAGATACATGAATCAGATCATAGGTCCTAGGATATGTTGAGAAGGGCTCACACCTGGAACCATTAATACATTATTTCATCCATAAGAGTTATCCAGAAAGCCATTATAGTTCTAGTAAAACCAACAAGTAATGAATCCAAATCCAAGTTAAAAAATGGATTGAGATTAGTGTGTGAGCGTGTGAATATAAATTTCATCATAATTATAATTAAAGGAAAAGATTTTGTGGTCTTCTAATCAATTTCATCATAATTAGGTAAAGGGAATCCAAGCTGTTAGAAGTGAAAAACAGAGCAGATATGTTGTTTTCTGTAAGGTACTTCAAATGGAAACAAACTTGAGAAATTTTTTGCAAAAATCTACTGGAAAAATAGAATATGTGAATAGTGGTGAAAATCTCTGGTTAATTAACAGGCACAGAGCCCATAAAGGCAAAAGGGAATCTTACTGGATACCAATTCTATCAACTCTGATATAAAAAAACAATAGGGGTCTTAGTGTACCTCTTAGAAAAATAGCAATGATTACATTTTAACATGTACACACTCAAAATTGATAGTGAAAAATTTAATTATTGAATTGATGTGCACTTCTAAGGAAGATATGAGTCCTATGATGGTAACTTCAAGAGTAACACGAACAGTGCATGTGAATTGATCAACACTATTTGAGATAGTCCTATGGAGATTTATTTTCAAGAGACAAACAAGACATACTAAGAAAACTCACCAATCATGGTAGACTCCAATAAGGCCTCTGTCATAAATTACTGACAAAGTAGAGGTCTTGCGAGCAGGAACCACATTCATTACCCACACAGGGTCAGATTTTAGTGCTGCCGCAAAGCCTCCAAAAAATGCATTCATGTCCATGATGTTACGTATAGCTGAGGTTCCAAGCTTTACATTTAATGAGTTTTTGTAGTAAGCAGCTCTTCTTACCCACCGCCGAGTGTCAGCCTCAAATACATCAATGCCATTTTTCATGAGTGTGGCTCTTGAAGGAGCTTTAGTTAGCCTGTCTGGCCACTTTGGAATCATCGCAACAGCAAGTTCTCCCTTGACAGAAGAGGTCCTACTTACACATTTTTTTAATTTGAAGTACCTGCAAAACATTTTTTTGATAAATAATTCAGAATTCCCACCAAATCTTTGCATTCATTCGGGCCTTGTTAATAGCAGTACTCTTTATGAGGTAAGCAAAAGACAAATCCCTGAGACATGATCACAGCAGGTGTATGGAATGACAACAAATAATCCTCTAACACCTCCTTCTCCCTTTTTGTGCTAAAAAAAACCTTCAAAACTGAGAAATTGTTCCAAGAACAGTTACCATGCATAACTTGGGTCATCTGATTCATCACACAACTCTAGACCAAATTCATTTTGGTTGGGGAGACATGAATCTCCTGCAGGCTTTTTCCAGATAACAGTGTTTCCATCCACAGCAATAAGTTCATAACACAGTGCTCTAGCCACACCCTGCAGATCTGCCCATTCCTTGTCTTGACCAGGCCATTGTACAGGGGGACCAGAGATGACCAGATATCCTCCTGGTCGAAGCAACCGATCCACTTCGATGAAATATGTTGCATCTGCAAAGCCAGATTTTTGTAATGATGAAAAAAAGTAGCAGTAGTGGTGTAACATAGGAGAGGCCACATTTGACAAAGAACTCACTGTAAGCAGTAAAAGGGATTAAACATCGAGAACAGTGCACCAAATCAAATGAGAATCCAGGAA
Source organism: Corylus avellana (assembly GCF_901000735.1). NCBI lineage: Eukaryota > Viridiplantae > Streptophyta > Magnoliopsida > Fagales > Betulaceae > Corylus > Corylus avellana. The sequence goes on from NC_081547.1 coordinate 1,859,710, forward strand.
AAGGGAGTCTGCGAGTTCCAAGCATGGCAACAAATGCCGGAATCCCTCTCTCCAGTGCAAATTGTATCTGGGATTTATGTGAATCTCTTGGTGCAAATGACATGGTTAAAATGTCTTCAGCTAGCAGATATCCCCCAAAACTGGCCACCTGAAAGAGGACTATATTTCATGATGTTGAAAAGTATAAATTCTAGAAAGGTCTCAGAGAGATCCAGGAAAACAGCTCCTACCCCACAACCCATATCAAGAGCAGTCCTGAGAGTGCCGCCACTAATAGGGATGTATTGTCCAAGCTTTTCGATATACTGTATTGCACCATCAGGAAACATTGTGCCACCACCAGGGAAAATGAAGTATGGTCCTTCCCGTTTCATCCATCCCTGATGACCTTTCCTGTCCGCAATTTTATTGTGTGGCATGTTGCTGTGCCATATCTGCACATTAACATAACAATACTTCAGAATAAATGGATAGATAACAAATGAATTTCTGATAAATCATGTCATCATATAACATTCAAACAATATGGATTGGATGTTCTTATAGTGATTTCTTGAACGCTATAGCAGACAGATTCTTTTTTGAATTTGCTTTTTGCAAAGAAGAAAACTAAGCACAGGTGTACTTCACATAAAATGTGATTTTCTAGCAAGATACTTTGTTACTTGGGAGCAATCCAAGTTTGGCTACTTTGTCCTTCAGCAGCCACTACTATCCAAGTTGAAGATTGAATTTCAAATTTAAGAACATTAACAACATAAGAACCATGCATGAGCTTCACCAAACTTACTTCTAAATAATCAACATGGTCGCATGCAGCAGTACTAAGCCCCAGGAGGAAGTGAGAGGGAGAGGGAGAGGAGGAAGAGCAGTACTAAGCAAGTTTACAGCATGCTACAATATCTAATTGAGATTCATCTTCATAGTAGTTATTTAGAAGGAAGTTCTTTCAGTTATTGTCATGCACTGCTATTTAAGCCTTGTGGCGGCTAGATTTTTACAGCCTATTAAAAACAACAATTCAAGTGAGAATCTCAATGATCGAATTTTATAGTTTATGGAGCATTTATCAATGATTCGATTTCAAAGTTGACAGAGCACCTCTTTGTCCTAGAGCAAAAAAGTAAACATAGGGGCATGACCCTACGCTTGGTGGCTTCATGCCTTATCATGAAGTTGCACATTATCACGCGTTCAATAAAACATCACAGAATTCCTTTTATAGAAAATTCTGCACCATGAATTACATCAAACTGAGATAATAATACCAAAAACTAAAAGAAAACAAATTTAATCTCTGGCTCGTTTTAACAGGGTATCTGTTTGTAAAACCTAACAAAATTAAAGGAGTGTGAACTAACCTTATAAAATAGAAACAAATATAAGTTAATAATCTCCAGCATACTACCTTAACTACCTAAAATTCAACCCCTAGATCACAATAAGAACAAACTCCCAAATCCCAAACAAACACCGACACCAAGGCACCACTACATTCAATCTCAAAAAGACACATTTTTCTTTCCTTTCTGTTTTCTTTAAACTTTCTCAGCAACCAAACAGTGTCAAACAAACCCAGTTACCTTGTGCAAGCTCTCGGGCCACTGCACGGGAATCTTGTATCCATCGGGCGGTGGGATCAGACAGAGAGGTGTCTCCTCCGGCAGGGGGCAATGCCGCTCTCTGTAGAAGTTCATTTCCCTGCTCAGCTGGCTGTTCCGCCTGGGGTCCTCGCAGGGCATGTGGTCCACGGACTCGGCGGGGCAAGCATCCACGGTGGCCGACTGGGTCCCGAATTCCAGAAGCGCCACGAGGCGCTGCCGCTGGCGCGGATCGGCGGTGGAGACGAGGAGCGCCTGGCGGCCCGAGGCGGCGAGCGAGTCGCCGAGGGGCGTGAAAACAAGCAGGAAGAAGAGGAAGACCAAGCCGAAGAACGCCGCGGAGACGAGGTCCAAGAGCCTCCATTGCCGAGGGCTTCGCTTCGATGTGGGCAAATTCAGGTGACCCATTTCTCTATTCTTGGATCTGATCAAATGGGCATTTGTGGGTCTGAGTTTTTTTATGTGGGATTGTAAGGTTTTGTTGGATTAGATGACTCTCTGTTTTGGTGTGTTTTTGCCTTGTTGGTTGTGAGAGGATCACACACACAGATATTTGAAGTATTGGATTTCTAGGGTTAACTATTTTTGGTGTTTAAAGAAAATGATTTCGTCTTGTGGAAAGATTTAGAGATTTGGCACTCCGTTTACGGTTCATATATATGCTCACCCAGACACACCCACAGTACCCTCTTCAGTGGACTGTTGCTTGTGAGAAGCAGTGGATTTTATGAAGTCGGTGGGTGGAGGATTAGATGCACAAGGCTGTGATTCCTATGAAGGATCATTCGGGTGAACGCTTCGAGTGTGCTGCATGTGATGGACAGCTGTGATTTGTGAAGTGATGGGGAAGGGGAATTACCGATAGGATCAGGGTGTTTGATGCTCTGTGACGTTGATATGCTAGTTAAGGGTTTAAAGGCAAGAAAGGAATGAATGTGTGGCTGATTATTAATGGTTGAGTCCAGCATTGGATTTTGCCAAATATGACAAAAATGGAGGAAAATTGAAGTAGCTCGACCATCTTACCAAGCTTGGGTTGGTCACAATCCACAATTCCACATTAAACACACTGAGGTTGTATTTTTAATGGAGAAAAAAAAGAAAAGATTTTTCTTCTTTTCTATTTGAGCCAAGGATGAAAATAGGAGCACGATTCTTTTTTTTAACAGATTTTAAATTGCTATTCAGAAGTCTCTCAGAATGCACCAATTAATCTCAATCCATGAAAGTAGCACTTGAGCTAATTTTGACCAAGTATGATTCCAGATTCAGGATTCTTTTTATACGACCACAGTGCTTAGTTTCAAGTCTAATTGAAGGTCAGGTGTTCAGATCAATGTTTCTTGACAGTGCAGCATAAAGCCTTCAGTTGTCAACAACGAAGTAAATAATAATATTAGCGAAAAGGAATTTAATTAAACGTCACATCAAGAAAGCGAAACAAGAGTCTTTTGGGCCCGTTGGATAGGACTCCTCCTTCGATCACTGCACTAAGGAAGGGCCTTGAAAGAACTGACATGGGAAAATTGCTATATTATTAAAAACAAGAAATTCCAAGACAGATATCTGCATACATTTGTGCATCCAATCAGATCACATTAAGGGTTTTCTAAAATAATTTTAAAAAAATAAAAATAAAATAAAAAATTGAAAGAGACATTCCAACCAAAAGGAAAGAAAAAGAAACCAAGTAAAAATGAAGAATTAAACAACAACTGATTATATAAATCCGAACATGTACAAAATAGTAACCATTTATATTAAGTTAATTGCTGCAGACATTTGTATCCTGAAAATGCAAACCACCACCACATCCACAGACAGCATCTTGTTCTAGGCGTTTAGAACCAACCCACTTCGCCATGCCAAAGGACCAAGCTCAATTGCATGAGAAAAAAATGAGAGAAAAAGCTTGGTCATACTACAATTTCTTCCTGCTGAAATTGAAATTCAGAGTTTCCTCGCCCTATGATTGTATTCATGCTTAATAAGGTCTGCTCTCAGCAGCATTGACCTAACATCCCGATCAAATTCATTGCCAGTCTGTAAAACTCGCTGGAAAGTTGCATTTCTTTGATCGGCATGACGTGCATACAGAATTTTGTTGTGTGAATCAATCCGAGCCTGCATGGACATGATACATTTGATTAGTACAGGATACAATATCTGATGTTTAAGGGTTGAATTTGAATAGGTTTCACAGCATCCAGGATCGAATTCTTTTAAGTAGTTTGATGCCACTTGGGGAGTTTTAATTACTCTTCATATATAAATACTGTACTTATTTCAGGTCAAAAACTGTGAGAACAGGTAAGCCAGATCACCAAGTATAGAACTTTTTCAATTTTCAGCTGTTTGTCATTAGTTACAACCAGGGTCAAGTAAGATAATCCAAACAAAACCTGTATTTGATTGTCTGTAATCAAAGCTTCAAGTTCCTTCTCTAGCCCTGCAATGCTTGTTTTGAAGGCATTAGCCATCATTCGCATATCAACAGAGACAAATGGGTGTGTATACTGGATGAGGGCTTTGTTACGGATTTGATCATATAGTGTCTCAACATGGTCATGCAAATGGATGTCAAGCAGCAGATTTGCTTTGAGATTTCCCAGGTAATCCAGGCATGAGGCATAATGGCTGCAATAAAAGGGAAATAATTCTGTTAGACGAGGCCCCCCCCCCCCCCAAAAAAAAAAATAAATAAATAAATAAAAAGAAGATAGTCCAGTATGAGGTGGGTTGATAATTGAACTTTCAACCATTGCAACTCTAGGAAACAAAAATTACGTGTAGCAAATTTTATTAACATGCAAAAACCAATCTTCTAAGTCTGCAATCTATATATATATTTCATTCTAATCCTTCATACAATATATCCCATATATAGCATAGTGCCACATGCCCCATGTTCAAACATATCAAGTTACCTCGAGTAGAAATCATTAATAAGCTCCCTTACTTCAGGTACTAACTCTAAAAAATTCCGGAAGTGCACGTTGTCTATAACTTTGTTCTGCCAGAAGAAAGCATTGAATCAGAAATAGTTGGACTTTCATTATGTCACTTGAAAACAATAACAATGGCAAAAAATAAATAAATAAATAATTAAAAAAAGAAAAGAAAAGAAGAAACAGAGTAGATACCTTCAGTTCTGTCCTGTCAAAACTTGCAAGTGCACAAAGTCCGCCATATGTTGCAACATCTTGAGGTGCAATGACGTCATTGTAGTGACTTCCCAATTCAGGACCTGTTTCCAAGAACTGCAAACATACAAAAGATAATAAATGCCACATTCAAGATAAAATGAAAGATTTTTATGATCTTTTTGTAAGTATAAATTACAATGATTAGACGCAACCTCAATATCATTTTGAATACATATTTTCAAGTCGCACAAAAATGATAGAAAGCAGAAAGGCACAGAAAGGACTGAGCAATTGAGTTCAAGCAAAAGAATGAACAACATTTTTCTTGTTTTTTCTTTTTGCCCTTTTTTAACCCTATTGGCATGATTAGAACCCAGACCTACCCCCATCCACTTAATTCTTTTTTATCATATGATCCAAAACAGGTTCATGTAGTGAAAAAATGAATATCCTTAATCTAGGACAAGAAGATAACGGAAATTCCAAGGTAGACTAAATAGCACTAAAACAGAAACAGTTTCTCCTATCAACAAAGTTTTTTCAACTCTTAAACTAAAAGAAAGAATACGAGTGAAGAAAGAATCAACAAAATGCCACTTTTTATGCACCATTGAAAAGTTCACAATTTTTAGGGGGATGATGAAGCATTCACACATGTAAGCAAGCTATAAGTGCAGTTTTTCAAACATAAAGGTCTGGATGACGACAATGCCATATGGGGCGGGATTATGGAAGAATATTAGGAAGGGTTGGAGGATGTTTTCTAGCCATACCAGATTTGAGTTGAGAGATGGTTCCAAGATCATATTATGGGATGATGTGTCACGGCCCTAATGTGGCTGTGGCGTGGCAGCAGGGGCATGAGTGCTTTGCACCCCTGCTGGCCACTATGCCAAGGCATGAGGGGGCATGCCTAGGTTGAGGATGCTGCTTGGAGAAGGCTAAAGCTGGCTGCAAAGGATCAAAGGGGGTGGCCAATGCACTGTCAAGGCGCTTGGGTTTGTTGCTGTTGGCCCAAAAGCTGCTGTGGGGCGCATGGATTGCTGGGATCGCTTGTATGAGTGGGCTGGGCGAGGCCCAGGCCCTTGTATGCTTGTCTGTCTGGACCATGGTGCAGTATGCTGCTGAGAGGGGCCACATGGCGCCCAAGATGCCTTTGAGCAATGCTAGATGAATGCCTGCAGGCAGTGGCCACGTGGTGGCACTGCCCTGCCCAAGTGATGGTGTTGTTGAGCATGGTATGGCTTGCTGGATCAGCCACATGGTGCCTTACCTTGTTCAAGAAGACCTGTTGTGCCAGGGCTCTGTGATTGCCTTGCAGTGGAGTTGGAAGGCTAAAAGACCTTGAGTGTAGCAGTGGAATTGTGTGGGGCGCTGGCCAAGCCCCATGGCTGATGATTGCCTACAACAGGGGGCAGAGTGGTGCTCTGCCATGCCTGCAGGACTTGGACAAGTGGCAGGAAGCTTGCTGGGCTTCAATAGAGCAGTTGGGGCTTGCAGGAGAGCTGCAAGGGCTGCCTTGTGCCAGCAAGCTAACCAAGGGCGTTGGCTGAATTCAAATGGACCAAGGAGCATGGTCCAGGGGGCAGGTTGCTTGCTTGAAATTACCATACTGCAACAGGCAGTAGGCTGGAGCCAGGTGGCAGCCCACTGCAACAAATGAGCTGCCTTGTGGCAGCAAGCCAAGCAAGGGCGTTGGCTGAATTCAAATGGACCAAGGAGTTGGTCCAGGTGGCAGGTTGCTTGCTGAAAATTACCAAGCTGCAACAGGCTGTGGGCTGGAGCCAGGTGGCAGCCCACTGCAGCAAAGCTCTTCCTCCTGATGGCTACATATTGGCTGCCTTATGGCAGTGCACAAGCTGAAGGTGTTGGCTAAATTCAAATGGGCCAAGGGGGCCTGCAACACGTGGTTGGCTGGTGCAGGGCATGCTGAAGAGAGGCAGCATGCCCATTGGTAGCTGCAGTGGGCTAGAGCCAGGTGGCAGCCCACTGCCATGAGCTGAGAACCATGCTGGGGCTTATTTAAGCAAGGCATGGCTGCTTGGTTGAGTAGCTGAAGCTAAGAGAGAAAGCTTGGCTGTAGCTTGAGAGCTCAAAGTGAGCTGAAGGAGTGCTTAGGGCAGAGAAGGCTTATGAGTGCTGGAGACTGCCGAAGTGCTGCTGGAGGCCGAAGTTGCTTGCTGCTAGATAGGAGATTCTGGTTGCTTGTAACAGACAAGTGTTGTGGAAGAGGGCCACACACTTGGGTGAGTGCTGAGTGACTTTGTAGAGAGAAACAATGGGTTGTGTGAGAGTCTCATTGTTGTCTTGTAAAGCCTTGGTGGCTGGGTCATTCATGTATCTCTTGTAAGCCGTTTGGCTGAGTTTGTGTTGAGACTAAGGGCTCCAAAGCTGCTGTAGACCCTAGTCCGTCCTTGTACAGATTCGTTGAGTGAATTGTAAGGGTTGGGAGGTGTTGCTCCCGTAAAAGAAAGTGTGTTGTGCTTGTGCGGTGCTTGGCTTTCCACTAACCTCGTTTAGTGAGGGTGTGTTGGCTGCCTAAGGCACTGGGTGGTGCGTTGCTTAGGGCCATCACGTGGCTGATTCGAAGGTGAAAAATTAGCCCCGTGACATGATGTGTGGTGTGGAGAGATGGCCCTTGAGGAAGCTTTCCTGGATTTATATAGCATTGTTTGTTACTTATTTTTTCAAGCATTAAGGCTAACTTGTTACTTGAGAAAATAAAATAAATAAATAAAAGATTTTATGTTTTGTTAAAAAAATAGTCATCCCAGCAAAAGAGAGGGGGTGGCCATGTGGCTACCCTTGATTTTTTGCTTTTGTTTTTTTTAATTTTTTGAAGACAATTATCAGATTTTTGCTTTTTAAAAACTTTACCAAACGAAGTTTCTTCTGTGGATCCCACAGACCACTTTTAAAATGTTGCCCCCTACTGAAAACACTTCTCAATTTTTGCATTTTCAAAACACAAAACCCAAAACACTTTACCAAACATGCACCAAGGTGAAATTCCTCTTTCCTTCTCTAACAGAGAGTTTCAAGAAGTCAAGTAATGCATGATATTTATAATAGCAGACGATGTCAACATTAACTATAACAACTACAGCACGCCTACTTACTAAAATACATACAGCACAGTTTTCAAAATTAGTAAGATCTTTATTAAAGCACAAAGCTACAAGTCAAAACACGCACCATTTAAATTTAATAGTGAAACAGTAAATGAGCCAACAAACCTTACGGGCAGCGAGCTTGTATTTCTTAGCCTCCAAGTGAGCCAATCCTGCAGCACAACGTAGTCTTGCAGCTGTAATTGGGTCAAGGGCTTCCGGTGATTGTTCTGCTTTACTGACATAGCTTGTCACATGAGTGAATTGACCCATCTCAATGCTGACCAGAATTGCACTCATACACATATGGATGATATGTTTCGAAGTAGTGCAATAATCACGAGTGCGGACATAATTTTTAAAAGCATCCCCAAGTGCACCATGAGCATAATAAAAATCTCCAAAATCATTGTATCCCATTCTTATGCTTTCTTTGATCAAATTTGTCTGCAAAGAAAGTAAATGAAGGAGGAATGAGAGGTCAGGGAAAGGTATACTTTGGGACAATAGAAGAAATGAGCAGCAAATTGATCTTAGATTATGATGTTTGAACAAAACAGAAAGACTAGTCCATGGGTAAGAGCATTCACATCCGCCTATGCATCCTTGCATTCTATCTAAAATTTACATAGAACCCCCCAAAACTACCCCACACCTAATTATGCATCCTTATGCTAAAATAAAAAGGAGCTACAGTACCAACCTTCTCCAAACATTTTTTTTATTCGCATGCTCTCTCTCTCTCTCTCTCTCAGCCCCTTCTCCCTCTCTCTTCTCTCTGGCGGCAAGCTTGGTGGCCACGAGAGGCGAGCACAGCAGCAAGCTTCAAAGAGGCCATCTCAAATGAAGGAAAGCCACAAACAAGGTTCTTAATACGCATAGTTCAACTGAGCCAAACATTTGTATATCCAGAGCTTATTGGGTGCTTATGGTTTTTCTTTCTAAAGTTTGAATAGATGAAAATCTAAGGTTCAGATAAAATCATCTCACATTGTTTAACTTATTGGCAACAAGTAAAGCACAAAGTAAGACCACACCCCTATGGAATGCATACCATAAAGATTACCAGACCAACAATGTTTAAATTTTTAGACTGTTTCATATATATATATATATATATATATATATATATATATATTGATCGGTTCATATATATATATAAAGAAAAAGACCATACTCATATGCATTGAAATTGCAGCTTTTAAAAATTACCTTATTCTGACCTAAAGGCACTTCCACTCAGCATTTAACAAGCACTTTACAAAAATGAGTAACCACATGTACACTATGAAAAACAAATACAACAGGACTACATGTTTCCATACAACCGCACTTCAACTATACCAGAAAATACCTTACAACGATACCACATCCTTCACTAATATAAGATGAAAACCTCATATCACTTCATTTTCTATACACCTATCACTAAGAAACATATGCAGGGAAAAACCGGTAGAACATGAAATCAAATATACCATAAGCTAAATTGTGATTAAAAATAAATAAAACCCATTCAAAAGTCAATCCTATTAAAACCCTGTACATACAAGTTTTACTCGAGCTTTATCTAAACCCCAATAAAAATTCCCTGTTTACACATACACATAGAGAACAATATCTCCACTTATAGCACATCCATACACAAACAAATTCGTATTCATACAATTCAATATGAGGACTAACACATAAAAGAAGGGAATTACATACCCTATAGGCATTAAGCTCGTTCTCAAGCTTCTCCTTCTTCAGCTCCGCCCTGCGGTCGACCATGTCGCACCAGGCGGAGTCCATCCCATAGTCGGGCCCGAGCTTGCCGTCGATCTTCTGGACGACCTCGCGGAAGAGCTGGGTGTTCTCGCCCTTCTTGATCTCGTCGTAGGCCATGCGCAGAGCCTCCACGCGCATTGCCGGGTGGTCCTCACAGTGGTCCGCGATGAAGAGGAGCCGCATGATCTTCGTGCGACCCTGGTAAAGGCTCGCGTAGGCCTCCACGTCCAACTGCTCGCCGCTGCTTATGATCGGCCTGCTGCTCCGGCTCATGCTCCCCTCCTCGTCTTCCACGCCGCCGTTTGCGTGGATCTCGTCCTCAGGTTCCATGCCGGGCGTGACTGATGGGTTTAGGAATTAGGGTTAGGGTAAGAGTTAGGGTTTTTTCTGCAAAAGGTTGGGAGTATTAAGTGCTCTCTCTCTCAGTCGCTCGCCGTCTTTGTTCTTTTGCTCTTTCTGTCCAGCGTGAGCGGAAGGAGATGAATCCGGCACGTGCGGGATGTTATACGAGTTGCTCGATATACTGAACGTTGTCGTTTTGTTGTCTCATGAGTTTTTATTTCATCCATGGTAATTTTTATTATCACATTATGGAACGAGAGCCCTTGCTATTCGGTCTTGGCGTAAAAGACCCATTTTGTAGCCCCAATACATTTTTGACACGTAAGCTAAACTCATCTTATAGAATAGGATTAAAAACACAGGATTATTTTGCAGCCCCCTTTCTTCTGCAGCAGGTTTAACGTTTTCAAAAGCAAGTTTTGTAGCCCCCTTTCTTCTTCATCGTCGGAAACTCCATCGCTCATCATCCCTCTCTCTCTCACTCACTCACTCACAAATGCAAGACATATTTGGATGAGTCTGCCGATCACTGGTATTTCATACAGCCTCACTAGGTAATGAAGAGTCACCTTCATCATCACCTATCACCCAACCGGCCAAACCCAACCGAAAAACCCATTACCCAACTAGCCACCACCCCCATTCCAAACAGAAAAGAGAAAAATCACCCAACAAAAAACACACACCCGTTGCAAGCCACCACAACAACCCAAAAAACCCACCACCGCCTGGGTTTGGCATCTAACCAGCCATGACCCGTTTTCTGAATGCTTTAAAACCCGTTTCTGAATTCAAAACTAAAACATAGAAGTGAAAGGTTAACCTTTTAGGGATTCTATCACTCTAAAAGGCGGAGAGGGTGACTCACGGCGCCGAAGAGGGTGACCCGCGGTTGGGTCACGGCCAGACCTAGTTGTGGGTCTGGCTAGTCTCTCTCCTTTCTCTTTGTCTCTCTTCTTTCTCTCTATTGAGTCCAAAATCTGCTGTATTTGAAAAATGTTATGAGTACTAATTTTTTTTACCAAAAGAAGTTTACCATGCTAATGTGTAACTTATTTATTGAAGAGAAATAAAATAATTAATTAAGATAAATGTAACGAGTACCAATGAATAAGCTACACATCAGTTTGGTAAGCCTCTTTTGGTAAAAAATTTGATCCCCTAGCATTTCTCTTATGTTTAGAAAGTTATTATGCTAACCACGCCTCTCATTAGAAAGTCGATAGTTTCACCAACTATTTATGACGAGGGGCAATTTCATAATTAATTGTCACTATCAAGTCGGTGGCGGTGATAGACAGTACTCGGAATGGGTTAAGGTCATCATGCGAGGTGGGACGGTGGTTGAACTTGAGCTCAATGAGCATCGAGAGTGAGAGAGATGGTGCTCGAGTGGGTGAGATTGAAAGCTAACTCTTAAGAGCAAGATACAAAGAAAGTTAGGGCTGAGAAACTTCAAGAGTGAGATGCATAAAAAAAAATGGCATTGTTTTTTATTGATAAAAAGTTAAAAACAATGTCGTTTTCACTATGTAATTTTTTAAAAAATAATAATAATAAAGCCAAATTCACATCGAGTTACAACCTCGACTTATTAAAATATATTCCACCTATCAACCCGACGATGTTGTCGAAAATTCAAAAACTTAGCCGCCTACAGGTCGTTGATGTCGGTGGCATGGCTGTGACGGCCGAAACTCGGTCAATTGACGACAAACAATGATTTTGCACATTGTAGTGACCCAAATAATTAACTAAGCTTAGGTAGCTTAGTTAAAGGGTTAATTTGGGTTTTGAGTCACTAAGGACAACCAGAGGGACACTTTGAAAATATTGGACTTTTTGACCGTATGTACGCTCAATAGTATCGTACGTACACTCTTGTCTTTAGTGAAGGACGTACGCAGGGGGACCACCGTACATACGCATGCAAAAAGTACAAGGATGTACGATGAGGGACCACTGGACGTACGCTTGTTTTTGGAAAACCTCTGGATAATACATATACGTACGCTACAACCTTTGAATCGCTGCGTAAATAGTATCGGACGTACACCCCAATAGTACCAGACGTTCACTACTTTTCAAAATAGTTGGTAGCGCCCTTTACTTTTTCTCACCTATAAATGCCCCTACACCCTCGCCCTTTTCTCGTTCAAACTTGCCCCCAGGCTCCTAGAAACCCTTGTGAGTGTGTTCTTGTGAGATTGTGTGTTTTGTTGAGAAGGGGAAGTGATTTCGTGAAGGCTTGGCTTCAAGGCGGTAACATTCTGAGCCATACTTGTTGTTAGGTTATGCCTTTGATCTTGTTTAAAGTTGAGTTAGCATGTCGTTAAGATCAAATGTGTTTTCATATGCATGGAGACCTTATTTTGATATAGGAAGTCTAAGAAAGCCTTTTGGTAACCTTAGAAATTGGTCTAGGAGGATAGGAGGACACATGGACAAAATGAGGTTCCACCTGAAAACCCTATGGGCGAACGTATGGCCTCGAGCCCGAACGTACGGTTAGAAGCACCCTAGGGAACGCTATTTTGGCCAATTGTCCAATAGCTCATGTTTTCATGTTTTAGGAGTGTTTTAAGTTAGACTTAGAACTAATAGAAGGTTTCCCACAGATTTGGAGAACCCAGACTGTTTGGAGGAATATTCGAAGACTTTGTTCGACCCAGGTGAGTTTTAACTCACATAATGCCCGCCATTTATTTTTCCACATTGAACATCTACTTTGTGTCTTCCAAAACATGCATATTTTCAACTCTCACGATATACACTTTATTGCACATGAACTCTAACTTTTTGTGAAAAAACGTTGTACTGAACATGTTAATGAAAGTGAGACTTGTAAAAAATGCATGCATGTAAAATACGAACAATATTAATTCCATTGTATGACATGGTACACCGGTACGTGCGGGATAACTGTCATGGGCTTACTATATATGTTAAGTTTATGGTCAAATGTGTGTGTTATATGAGCCTTTGATCCAATGGTTGTTTGGTGACCGACACAACCTTAACGGGCGGTCACTATAGGACGGACATCATTAGTGGTGTGGGCCACCCAAGGTCGGAATAGGTCGTGCCGCTAATGCGATATACGGTAGCGTACAATATCCGGAGCACATATGTTGTATTACAAGTCCCTTAGAACAGCGTCAACCCTGCTGAGAAGGGGTAATATATTGGGTAGACCATACTGTTGAACTATCACTATTACTTTATATCATATGCATATATCATATATCTATATCACACTATGAAAAACTGTCATGATGGAACTGTTGCATATTTTATAAAATATAGTTCATCACTAAACATGCATGGATATTATTTGCGTTAACATTCACTAAGTCTTTAGACTTACCTCCTTTATTTTATGTTTTCCCCCCTCCATTACAAATAATTGCACGATTTAGTTAGCATAGAAGAGGATGCCTACAGACCGGACATGAGGGATTGCGCAGGACTTGATCCGAGTCATTTTTTAGGATATAGACTCAGTTTGGTTAAAATATATGTGGGATGACGGAGGAACTACCCGGGCAGACATGATCGAGATTATTATCTCTTTAGTATTGCTTAAACTTAGGATTTGATCTGTTAATCTTTTGTATGGGAGCTGACTTTGCAAAGCTTCAAATGACTTTCTTTATCCATTACTTGGTCACAAAATACAGGTATAAAAGTTTTTTATTTTTATTTTATAAAACTTTTTGAATCCTTAAATAAAGAGAATATTTGACAAGCAACACAATACAATACATACATCAATAATTTCAGATAGCCACAACTTTTTTATGAGATTTGAAACTGTAAATCAGGTGGAAAGTAGTTGGTGGAGGAGACATAATTCGAAGACCTGGCTTAGTGTTCCCAAATGGACTACCAATTGAAATCTCCGAAAAGGACAAGTGATAAGAAGCTGCAACGCTGCTTTAAGATATCCCAGCTCTAAAGAATAAAGATGGGAATGTAACCTCAATCTGTGAGGAACATGAATAAATGTGTGTGTTTTTTTATTTCGAATGAATAACATGATTAAAAATATATACTAAGCTGATGCCAATGCTCAATATATAATTAAGTGATCACTTATTTATTTATTTTGCTTTGTATAAGAAGCTGCATGATCTGATCATCTGGTAATAAAATTTTCGTTTATATTTGATTTTTTTAGGGACTGAAAAAAATATTAAGAAGGTAATTAATATAAGGATACGTTGGAAGAGAGGAAAGCGTCTGGGGGTGATTTCTTGGATCAAATGCTGCTTGTGGATGTGGAGAGAAAAGAATCAATCTTAGACGAAGCGATATGCCCATATTCTTATATAAATTCAATAGATCAATAATTAGATTTGTGGAGTCTACTATTGACTTATGTAGAGTCCACATAAGTCCACAAATCTAATGGTTTATTTGCATGAGAATATGGGTCAAATATGGAGAAAATATTGACCCATAACATTTCACATCTTTTCACCAAATTTTTTTTATTTCTTCTGAACACCTCTGCACATCTGTTATGTCTCTCTCTCAAACACAAAATTTATTCACACAAAATTCATCTCTCTCGCTCACAAAATTTCTTCACATAGTTGGATGAAAAAAATTATTTCATGGAAACTGACGGATGGAAACAAATCAATTGCAGTTTGGATGAAAAAATTTATTGCATGTAAACACATGGATGGAAACAAATCAATTGCAGTTTGATGAAAATTTTTTTTTATGTTATTAATTTAATTAAATTTATATATGTGTTTATTTTTCCCTTTAATTAAGTGTTGGGAATAATATAATAAAAAAAGAATGAGAAATAATATTTTGAAGCTAGTAGATAATGAAATAGAAAATCTATTGGAGTGTGTAGTGAAAAAATAATAGTTAAAGTAAATAATTATACTTTTCCACCAACTTATTAGATAAACATACAAAAACAGAGTAGGACGTAAGTTTAATTAATTACTAGGCTAAAAAAGCACATGAATTAGAGAGAGAGTAATATATATAGTAATATCTTACATACGTACGTACCTTGTCATTCTCTTTCTAATGAATGGTGGGATATTGTAGAATGAGTGGGGGGCGAAGAACTCCAACGTCTCCCCAATAATGGGGAAGCCCATTGAACCAGGTGGCAGTTTCCCATTGCATTTTGGGTTACTCCAACTATATACCAAGTGGGTAATCCAAACTATAACCAAAGCCGTGAGGATGCATACAATCACAACTAACATCTTTGTGGGAAATGATTTGAGTGGAATCACAAAGGCGAGCTATCTAATATATATATAGAGGGAGTATGGAGAAATCAAAGTCATACCACCTTAAGTATTTATGCCATTTCAATTTTGACATTCAGGTCTTTAAAATGTACTCTAATTTTGAATATGTTGCTCCGTCAATCTACGTACTGTGCAATCAATTAATGATATGTCACATTAGACAATCGATTAATATTATGTGATCACTCTCATTTGATGCCAATTGAACGTATCACATGAAATGATGAAAACTTAGTTAGCGGAAAGATCTATTTGAAATCAAAGTAATTAAAATCTAAAGACTTAATTGTCGAAATTAAAAACTTGAGGACTAAATTGAAATCTGAAAACTTAAGAATTAAATCCTTGTATCTTGCATTTTTTTTTTTTTTTTTATAGAAAAAAGTATAAAATAAATTGCCGGTAGATCGAGCTGGCTGCATACATGTGTAACACAATACGTACGGTTGGTGACGCTTTTTTAAAAAAAAACAGTTGGCGACGAGATTTAATTAGTCCAAGTCATATGAAGAGTTTTTATTCATGTTCATATTAATTTTATTACTACATATGGCAGTGAGGCAAATCTAGTAACTAATCATGTTCATATTTGATTAAATTAAAATGCTATACCACGAGCTCAAATTTTATTCAAGAGCTAGTACTAAAAAATGGCTTCTTCTATTAATGTATCATACTTATGGATCGGAGAATTTTTCGATGTTGTATCATATCTACTAAAAAATGGCTTTTTCAAATGCCTCTAATATTTTAAAAAATAGCAATTGATCCTCTAAAGTTTTAACTGTTTAGTAAGTTTGCCCATCTGTTAGTGATTTTTGTCTTCTCTGACCGAAAATGTCGAGTTTTTGAGAGATGAAGTACTCTTCAAAATGCCCACATGGGTAAAGTGTTTAGGAAAAAAAAAACTTTCATATATTGAGCAATATTGGCATTAGCTTAATATTTAATAATGTTATATATATATATAAAGCACACATTTATTCATGTTCCTCACAGATTGAGGTTACGCTCTCATCTTTAGAGGTGGGATATATATCTTAAAGCAGCATTGAAGCTTCGCATCACTTGCCCTTTTCGGAGATTTCAATTGGAAGTCCATTTGGGAACACTAAGCCAGGTCTTCGAATTATGTCTCCTCCACCAACTACTTTCCACCTGATTTACAGTTTCAAATCTCATAAATAAAGCTGTGGCTATCTGAAATGATTTATGTATTTATTGTATTGTGTTGCTTGTCAAATATTCTCTTTATTTAAGGATTAAAAAAGTTTTATAAAAGAAAAAAATAAAAATAAAAAAACTTTTATACCTGTATTTTGTGACCAAGTAATGGATAAAGAAAGTCATTTGAAGCTTTGCAAAGTCAGCTCCCACACACAGTCTCACACCACCACCAAAAGCCATGAAAGTTTTAGACCCTGCATGCAATTCCTTTCCCTGTTTTCCAATTCCATTTTGAATTAAGGAAAAGAAAAAAAAAAAAGAAAAGAAAATGAAACAAAGTCAATACAAATGGTAATTAACCATAATCTTGCTTGCAGGGAATTAATATAAATTAAATGCAAAATTACCTCCCATCGCCATGGGTTAAAAGTGAAGGGGTTAGTGTACACATCTGAATTTAAATGAACAGCTAGTGGAACAACAACGACTACCCAGCCTGCAGGAATGGTATGTCCTACACACACACACAAAAAAAAAATGTTCTCTTAATTTTGAAGTGGTGATTAAATGCATCACGTAAAGTACTAAAATAATCCTTATATTTCTTGTATAAACTCATATGTATATACACTGTCACTGTGTAATCGTCAATTTATCAAGTAAATAATATTAGGGGTACCAATTTGTTTTCGTGTGCCGAGTTTATGTCGCATCAAAACATGAATATAAGACTATATAAGTCAATATTAACCCAACCCATTTAATTAAATTGGTTAAGTTTTTTTAATCATAACTTGTTAATTTTGTGTTGGGCTCGTGCCGGGTTTGCAACTCGTGTTAAAAATTGTATGTCCTAAATATCGAGTGTCGGGTTTAGGTTGTATTGCGGCATGCATGTAAGACTATATATGTCAATCATAACCCAACCTATTTAGTTATGCATGTAAGACTATATATGTCAATCATAACCCAACCTATTTAGTTAAACGGACTAGACATCTTCAACTATAACCCGTTAATTCCATGTTAAGTTCGTATCGATTTACGGATTGTGTCAAAAAATTGTCAACTCTATATATATATATATATATAAAAAAAATGCACGACACAAGTTAGATTTTATTTTAGCATGTACTCATTTTGAACTTGCCCTTCAATTCGATATCTTGAACAACTTTTCTGAAAATCCCTGGGACAATATTTGCCAGCCTTAGTGTCTCATTGATAACCTGCGATTATAAATAAAAGGAAAAATACATTTTTTTTCCTGAGCTATCTACCCATTTGGGCTTTGACCTCTAATGTTTAAAAAGTGACACTTGACCCCCCCTCCCCCGAAAACTTCCAAATTGTTGCAATTTGACCATTCTGACTTTTTTTTTTTTTTTTTTTTTTTCAAAATGCCCTCCTCGCAAGTTTTTTTTTTTAAAAAAATTTAAAAATTAAGGGGTGGCCAACCACCTCAGTTGGGCCTAGGGGTGGCTTCGACCACCCCATACCGAACACCACTTAATTTTTATCGTTATTATTATTTTTAACTTGGGATGAGGGCATTTTGAGAAAAAAAAAAATCAAAATAATCGAATTGCAACAGTTTGAAAGTTTGGAGGGGGGAGTCAAATGTTACTTTTTAAACATTGGAGGTCAAAGTGCAAATTGATGGATAGCTAGGAGGGTAATGTATTTTCCCATAAATAAATTAAAGGACCCATTATTTCATCAACACTAAAAACACTATAAAACCAAGTGGACAAAAATGTTTTAACTTAAGCTTAACTCATATATACCATGTGTGTGAAAGTCATTGACTTGTATTCTTGCCATGTAATTTCAGACTCCTCATTGTCTCGCCTTCTTAGAATTTCCTCATGCTCTTTCTGCAATGAAATTGAATGTCTTGAAATATTTTAGTTTTTACTACAATTTTCGGCGTAACAATTAATAATAGCTAAATTTGAAACAAAATTATTACAAAGTACCGTTAGTTCTGCTAACACGTGTGGATGGTCGGAAATAAACATGGTTCCTAATGTCATGAGTGCTGACGTGGTTTCGTAAATGGCAAAGAGAAGCGCCACGACCAAGTCAATCGCCATTCCTTCGTCTAAAATTGATTCTTTCCTCTCCACTTCCACAACCAAATTATCCAAGAAATCACCATGAGACGTCTTTGACGCTTTCCTCTCTTCGAACAAATCCTTAATTATCTTCTTAATATTTTTCATTCCCTACGAATCAAATATAAATGAAACTTTATTTTACCAGATTGTCAGATGCCTTCTTACCAATGAAAAGGATAAAAGAAAAAGAAAAAGAAAAAGAGTATTCACTTAGAGGAATTATTTCATATGGTTCCAACTTAATTCCTTTTCCCCTTTTAACTTTAGGTTAATTATATACTTTTTTAGTAAATGCGGTTTAATGTGAAATCAAACGGTTCGGTTTTAAAACATACTATAGATAATTTTTGTGGATATGTGATAAGCGCGGTTGGTCATTTTGTCCATGTTCCGTCTAACAATTTAACTATATCATGTCAAACTAATTAATCAACAATTTCAACTTGTTTCATATATCACATTAATATTATTATTATTATTTTTTTTATTAAAAAAGAAAAGAAAAGAAACTAGGAGTGATCACTTGACACCCTTGATTTCTTTCTTTCTCTTTTTTTTTTTTTTTTATTTTTATTTTTTATTTTTTATTTTTTTTTTATTTTTTATTTTTTTATAAAAACAATGTTAATGTTATACGGGATATATATGTAGCAGTCGCTAACTGATTTAATGTGGCAAGCTGTTAAATTATTGGACAAAACGTGAACGAAATAATCAATTGCATTTATCAGATAACCACAAATTAATACCATCTGCGATACTATTTAAAACCGAAGAATTCATTTGATTTCGCGTTAAATCTCATGCAGATATTAACCCTTTTAATTTTTTTAGTCTTCTAAGCAGTAAAATGAGTACCTGAAGACATGCGTGGTATGAAGTACCCGGGATGTCAAGAGGAAAAGTGATAAGACCATCCATGAAAGCTTTGAAATTCTCTCTCAATTCCATGATACTGTTGGAATCATCGTAGCTAAACAACTTCTTAGCAGCATAGCTAAATACCATCTGCAATTTAAAATTAAAAAATTTATAAAAAAAAAAAAAAAAACAATTCACCATAGGAAAACTTAATTTGGGTCATAAGAAAAAAAATTAAATTGAAGACTGAAATATATATAGTTACGTTTGAGGCAACTTCTTTGAGGTCCACAGTTGCATGTGTAGCCCATGAACGTAGATGACGACGAATGAGTTCATCCAATTCATGCACTATATTTGCCTTGAGATTTTCAGGGCCAACAAGGTGTAGAATCAAGTTCTTGAGGTACTTGTGAATCATTCCATGCTGCGCAACCACACTTTGTTGTCCAAAAATATTTGTAAAACTCTCTGTGTACCATAATAACACAGACCTACCTTCCTGTTGGAATATGTAATTGTTTATTTCTGGATCCGTGGATACAACCACCTTTTTCCCCAGCAGACTAGTTCGAAATATCGGCCCATACCTGAAAAATAAGCTCAAATATTTAGTGAGTAATTATATGTAATTAAACTTTGAAACGTTGCATGATGCTGGAGTTATCTTACGTATACGTACCTTGTGATTCTCTTTGTAATGAATGGTGGGATATTGTAGAATGAATGGGGGGCGAAGAACTCCAACGTCTCCCCGAGAAAGGGGAAGCCCATTGAACCAGGTGGCAGTTTCCCATTGCATTTTGGGTTACTCCAACTATACACCCACTGAGTTATCCAAACTATAACCAAACCGGTGAGGCATACAACAACAACCAACATCTTTGCCGGAAGTGATTTTAGTAGAATTAAGTACAAAGACGAGCTATTTACTTAATATATATATATATAGAAATATAGAAAGGGAGTTCTGGCGCAACACTTTCATCATCAAGCATTATTGCTTATCCTCTCTCCTCACTGTCACTGGCAGTGTCGGTTATGACTTGTATTTTAAAGTCAAAAGATTATGGTTGCCATAAATCTTTGAATGGAGAAAAATTGGCATGCTATATTTTTTTCTAGAAGATTGTTGACAATTGAGGCTAATTGGTTTCATTAGTCTTCATTCCTCTAAAAGCCTTGATAAAAGAGCAATAAATACAAGTCATATTGTCAACAATTATAAGCTATTTTTAGAAGAGAATTGTGAGCTATGCTTATATATAGCCATTCGGCTATTATGGTGAAGGTGGGCAGTAGCCAGTGGCGGATACACGTGGGGGCCGACTCAGGGGTGGTCGCCCCCGGTAAAAAAAAAATTAAAAAAAAATTTAAAGTAAAAATTTGAAGAAATTTGAAGGGCGCCCCTGCTAAAAATAAAAAAGAAAAAAGAAAAGCTCTCCAGTCTCCAACCCGCCCAACAAAATCCAAAAATGTACCCCCTACAAATTTTTTACCATCTCTACTAGACTAGAGAGGACTGGCTGGACTGCAATGTCCAAAAAAAATTTAATAAATAAAAATAAAAATAAAATAGAAGTTTTTTCCTGCTTTCCGCTCAACACGCAATCACCATTTTGTCAACCAAAATTCACAAGGCACGCTGCAGAAGGGGAAAGGAGGCAAAGTTTGTTTTTCAAACAAATCTCAAATCTTGCTCAATCTCACATTCTCATCTCACCCAACCCAAACCCAAACCCAAAGAAAAAGAGAAATTTTTTGTAGTTGAAGAAATACCAAAGGCAAGAGAAGCACACCAAGATTGGTTGTACATCCACCGATCTGTTGACTGCTGTACATCTACCGTCGTCTTCAGCTCGCCATGACGCCGTCCACGCACCACCAGCAGAAGTGAACAGGGCATCGTGAGTTTCACTCTCTTCTCTGTAAATTATAGTCTCTAATGTTATTTATGCTTTGAGATTTGAGGCTTTTCTAAAAGAAAAGCGGTAGGAACGGTGACACCATTTTTGTTGGCTTGAGGAGTGAAAGGTGAAATAAGACTTAGACTGTGATTATGTGATTTGTGAATTTGTGATTTTGAAGAAGGTGTGGCCGTGTGCCAGTGTGTGGGTGAAACACTAAACAAAAAAAACACAAAATAAGAAGAAAAAAAGTTGGGTCTTGAATCTAGGTGTGGCCGCGTGTCAGCGAGTCAGTGACACCCGGCCCCACCTAGAATTGAGAAAATAAAAAAATAAAAATAAAAAGGTGATTCGTGAAGAGTGGTGATCAATAAAGTAATTTGTCATTATCTTTAGTTTTTAATTGAGAAAATAAATCTTTCTTTCTAGAATTGCTTAAGGAAAAAAAAATTGTTGAGATAGTAGTGGGGAAATAGTCTTTAAAATTGTTTTTACTTTTTAGTCTTTAATTTATAGTAAAACTCACAAGAATATTATTGCTTAAAAAAAAAAAAAAAAAAGACAATTTAATTATAAACAAGAATATTGCTTAAATTATTTGTTTTCATTGGTTTGCAACATTGTTGGACTAACTCCTTTTTGTGGTCTGTGTGTTTTCAAGAAATTTTTCAAGATAACTAATTCACTCAAAGGTACTCATTGTTTTTTTAGATACTTTTAGTTATTTAATTGTGCTCAATTTATTTCGCAAGTAGTTTAAATTATTATGTGTTTGTGACGTCGTTAGATGAAGATTTTTAATAGTTACTTTAATTTTTGTTTTTTTCTTTGTTGGGTAATTTGATGAGTTTGAATTGCTTCGTGATACATATATTGTAGTATAATTTAATTTTTTATTGTATTTATCATATTATAATAAAAATATAATACATAAAGAGAAAAAAAAAATTATCATTATGTTTTATTATTTTTTTGTGCCCCTGGTAACTTCAATTCCTAAATCCGCCACTGGCAGTAGCTCCACAGAAAGGAATCCCAAGAAGAAATCCAGAGCTTCTTCTTCAATGTGAGAAAGAGAAGAAGAAAGCTAGGGTAGGGATGGGGCAAGAGAGTGAGTGTTTTCTGTCCTTTAATTCAATTATCACTTGTATTGAGATGAGCGCGTGAGGCTTTCTCTGAAAAAAAGTGTATTTGAGTGGTATGGGCATGTACTGTGAGTTGTAAGAATTTGTTCATAGTAGAACTCTCTTGTTGGTGGACGTAGGCCAGTTTTGGGCTGAACCATGTAAACTCTTTATGTACATGTGTGATTGGTGTATGTTCTCGTGTGTTTTCTTTCAAACTTGTCTTTCGCATAAAGGGCTGGTGGGAAATTGGTTGCCAATTATTATCAATTTCCTAACAATTGATATCAGAGCGAGGTTGCGGATTTCTACTCGTTAAGAAGAAATGCAGTCCTTGAAGTTTGGGATTGAAAGGTTCGACGAGAGAATGAACTTTGGCTTGTGGCAAATACAAGTCAAGGACATCCTAATCCAATCTGGGTTACACAAAACGTGGAGAGGTATACCCGCCTCTAGTTCTAGTGATGATAACGAAAAATCTGGTACTAACGACGTAGATTGGGAGGATTTGGATCTAAAGGTGGCAAGTTCCATTCGGTTGTGTCTGGCTAAGAACGTTATTGCTAATGTGCAAGGGACGTCAACAGCAAAGGAGCTTTGGGAGAAGCTCGAGGAAATGTATCAGACGAAGGGAGTCTCTAGCCGGGTGTACCTGAAGGAGCAGTTTCATACACTGTGAATGGCTGAGGGTACGACTATTTCAGACCATTTGAGTGTTCTCAATGGAATCGTCTCTGAACTCGAAGCTTTGGGAGTTCAAATGGACGATGAAGATAAGGCCTTGAGGCTTATCTGGTCTCTTCCACCTTCCTATGAACATATGAAGCCAATTTTAATTCATGGGAAGGAGAAGATTTTCTTCTAAAAAATTACTAGCAAACTTCTGTCAGAAGAAAAAAGGCTGAGTGGTGGACAGAATTCTACACTTGAGAACTCGGCTTTGGTAATTGCAAACTGGAAGAAAAAGAACCCTGTGAGGG
The DNA here is from genome assembly GCF_901000735.1 of Corylus avellana. Lineage (NCBI taxonomy): Eukaryota > Viridiplantae > Streptophyta > Magnoliopsida > Fagales > Betulaceae > Corylus > Corylus avellana. Next base: position 1,883,126 of record NC_081547.1, read on the forward strand.
GAAATCTTGTATGTTGGGGGTGCGGGCAATTTGGACACCTTAAAAGAAATTGCCCAAAGAAAGGAACATGTTCGGCCAGATTGCTCCAAAAAACGCTAATAGTGTTTCTCTCACTGCAGTGAGAGATGATTATGATGATGCTCTTTGATAAAGACATGTACATCCTCTGGCATGACCGCTAAAAATGTCAGGATAATGGACGTGTTTTATTAGCAGGTCCACATTTGCATACGGGACATTGGTTTGGTCTTTGATGTTGGGTATGTGGTGGAAAAGTGTATCAATGGCTGATGAACTTCCGGGGGAACCAAACATGGAAGTTGCACCATATTTTTCAGCAGGATTTTTCGACATGTGCCGCAAATGAAAATTTTTAGAATGAGTTAATTCTAAGTGCATGTGCTCTTTATGGTGGAGCATGATAATTCTTGTAGAATTATGACTGTTGGTGTAGACAGTGTTTTTTACGACATCCCAGGGCATGGGGATGGACATCAGACCTGAGATCTCAGGTGGAGGTTGCGAAAGTCAAGTTATGGTGGAGATTGTTGATTATGACTTGTATTTCAAAGTCAAAAGATGGTGGCTGCCATAAATCCTTGAAGGGAAAAATTGGCATGCTATACTTTTCTCTAAAAAATTGTTGACAATTGAGGCTAATTAGTTTCATTAGTCTTCATCCCTCTAGAAGCCTTGATAAAAGAAGTAGTAAATGCAAGCCATATTGTCAACAATTATAGGCTATGTTTAGAAGAGAATTGTGAGCTATCCTTATATATAGCCATTCGGCTATTGTGGTGAAGGTGAGCAGTAGCTCCACAGAAAGGAATCCCAAGAAGAAATCCAGAGCTTCTTCTTCAATGTGAGGAAGAGAAGAAGAAAGCTAAGGTGGGGATGGGGCAAGAGAGTAAGTGTTTTTTGTCCTTTAATTCAATTATCACTTGTATTGAGATGAGCGTGTGAGGTTTTCTTTGGGAAAAAGTGTATTTGGATGGTATGGGCATGTGCTGTGAATTGTAAGAATTTGCTCATAGTGGAACTCTCTTGTTGGTGGACTTAGGCCAGTTTTGGGTTGAACCATGTAAACTCTTTATGTACATGTATGATTGATGTGTGTTATCGTGTGTTTTCTTTTAAACTTGTCTTTCGCATAAAGCAGCTCATGTGTTTTTTTTTTTTTTTTTGTCCCTTAATTATTTGTGCATGTTTAATTATTAGAACATGTTCTTTTCCCTTGAATCCAAAGGTCGGGGGCCCACTTAACCAAGAGGAGTGAGGACGAGAGGGGGGCTGACTCGCCTAGAAGGACATACAGATTCTCTCTGACCGGCAAATTTTCCTCATTTGTCTCTATTGTTTTCACTCCAACCAAAAACGCTAGTTGCCAAAAATAATAATTCTAGGTAGCCTACTTGTGTCCTACTAAGAATGATGTGGCTATTAAAATCACCATTGGGCTTGTGATTGATCATTATTGAATTTTGATCAATGAATGATTTTAATAGCCACATCATTCTTAGTGGGACACAAGTAGGTCACTTAGAATTACTCGCCAAAAACACTAGACAAGGCCAAACTTATTTGATCTCACTTTCCTATTCCAAAACTAAAAGCATATGTCCCTTGGATAGTTCAATTGGCCGGAAACGTTACTAGTTTGAATCTTCATCTATCTTTTTCTCCTGGACATATCAAAAATAATAATAATAATAACCTAAGAGTGTATAAGTGAAGCTATTCCGAAAGAGTACAAGAGAGTGATCGTTATAAGCTACGTATATTCTCATTTTTCATATTTATAGGTAAATTTTAAAATCACAATTGAATTAAAATCTAATAAAGGTTCATCACAAATTTAATGATAATTTTAAAAGTCTCATATAATTTGAAAAAATATGAGTGTGTGTAGCAAAATGCTCTCTCACATGCTCTCTCTTCCTCTAGGAATTGGATCCAGCCTCTCCTTTTCACTTAAAAAGATCAAAGGTTAAAAATGGGCCATCCAAACCCAAATTCCTTTCTTCCATCTCTAGAAGGATAGATTCTACCATCAACGCAATAAATTCGACACAAAAGGACACAAAACTCCTACAAATTAGCCTCTAAAAGAAACATGTACAAGAGAAAAAGATAGATGTCATAATCTATGAGTAAGGTTCGTATGGACTAAAAATAAAAAGAGTAATATTATTTAGTATATTGGTACGAGATTGCTATACAACTAGGATGACGTGGCAGTAAAAGTTAGACTTTAGATCAACAATGTGTTTATAAAAAGAAAAATAAATAGCTTATTTTCATTGCTAGGTCATCATAGTTGTATGGTAGTCGTATACTCGTATAAGAGTCTACTAAATAACATTTTCTCAAAATAAAATGAAGAGTGTTTATTCACGATTATTTATAACTAGAACTCGGTGAATACACATTTGCATAAATTTAATAAAGATTATTTGTTATAATTTAAGCAACATTATTTTGTATTCTAATTTAAGAATACATTGGTTATTGTGGTTTGGAGAGGAAGATAGTAGTGAATGTTGAGTTGTAAAATGTTTTTTTTAGTAGTACTATACCAACAACTTTTTTAATTTAATATATAGGTTTTCACTTTCGACAATTATTGTTTTTAACTTTTTAATATTTTTTTTATTTAGAATATATTTATAATTTAAAGTAGTTGTGTGATCCAGCAAATACAATTAGCACGTGTGCCAAAGATATATGGAACAGTTGGCACTTGACGATCTGAAGGATGAAAACAACAAATTAAAGGCTACTTTCATTACATAGCATCTCCAACACCTTAATTAAAATACTAATATTAATTATATTTAGCTATTATTATTATTATTATTATTTTTTAGCTCCAACATAATAATTTGCCATTTAGATAGAATAGTTACATTGAATAGCAATTTGGAGCTATTTACTAGGGGTGGGTAGATTAACCGATTCCCGATTACCGACTTTAACTGAACCGATATTAACCGTAACCGATACTTATCAGTCGGTAATCGGTTAAAAATTTTATACCGATAAGCTTATCGGTCGGTTAAAATTTTTTTATAAGTTAACCGTTATGACCGATAAGTTATTTTAATTTTTAATTTTTTAAAATTTTATATTTATTATTAAAAGTTAAATCCAAAACGACGTCGAATTTCCTTCCAATGAAGAATTTCAATTTTGCCATTTTGAATCAGATAAAGCTTGATTTTTTGGTTGACATATTTTGTTCATTGGAACGAAATGGGCTTCCAGAAGCTAGAACAGTAGAACTGATTTTGCATTTATACTCATGGAGCAATCTCAGATGATGCTCCCAGTAAGAGAGAGAGTTTATTATATTAATATAAACTAAAAAAAATAAAATAAAGCCTAATAAAAAGCCCACAAAACTCAATCTAGCAATTCTCAAATTAATTTTTGGCCCAATTAGCAATCAGTAAAAAAGCCCAATAAAAAGCCCACAAAAGCCCAAATCGGTTTAACCGACCGATTAACCGACCGGTTAACCGATTACCGATTTGACTGATAATTTTCGGTTAAGACTTCTTATCGGTCGGTAATCGGTTAAGATTTGGTTAACCGATAGCTTATCGGTTAACCGACCGATAAGTCCATTAACCGGTCTTAACCGACCGATACCCAGTCCTACTATTTACTGTAGCACACTAAATGAATAAAATATTGTTTATTTTTATTTTTATTTATTATTTTTTTATTTCACATCTTTTCACCAAAAAAATTTTATTTCTTTTGAACAACTCTGTACATCTGTTACGTTTCTCTCTCAAACACAAAATTTATTCACACAAAATTCATCTCTCTCGCTCACAAAATTTCTTCACATAGTTGGATGAAAAAATTTATTTCATGGAAACAAATCAATTGCAGTTGGATGAAAAAAATTTATTGCATGTAAACACACGGATGAAAACAAATCAATTGCAGTTGGATGAAAAAAATTTATTTATATTCTTAATTTAATCAAATTTATATACGTGTTTATTTTTCCCTTTAATTAAGTGTTGGAAATAATATAATAAAAAAAAGAATGAAAAATAATATTTTGAAGCAAGTAGAGAATAAAATAAAAAAATTTATTGAAGTGTGTGGTAAAAAAAATAGTTAAAGTAAATAATTATACTTTTTCACTAGGTTGCTGGAGATGCGTATATAATTCCACCAACTTATTAGATAAACATAAAAATACGGAGTAGGACGTAAATTAACGGATCGAACAAGGATGAGAACAACAAAAGGATAACATCATCAGACTAATTATGTTGCATGCAGCATTGAAGCTTCTCATGATCATCACTTGTCCTTTTGAGAGATTTCAATCTGTAATCCGTTTGGGAACACCAAACCAGGGTTTCGAATCATTTGCCCTCCACCAATTACTTTCCACCTGATATATATTAGAATATTAATTAAATAATTAAAAAAAAATTATATTTTCTCCCATGAACTATCACGCGATGATTATTTTTCTCATTAACTACCAACTTTACATTATGACCCCATCAAATTACCTTTTTGTTACCAAAACTCTCATTTCGTAAGTCAAGACAGTTAAGTCGAACGGTCAACCATACTGTTCACGACACTGTTTACGACATTGTCCATGACACTATTTATGGAGTAGGTACCGTTTACGACACTGTTCACAAGGTTAATAGCTCGACTTAACGACCTTGACTGACGAAATGAGAGGTTTTGGTAACAAAATTGTAGTTTGATGGGGTCGTAATGTAAAGTTAATAATTAATTGAGGGAAACGGTTATCGCGTGGTAGTTCATAGGAAAAAATGATAATTTCCCTAAATAATTAAATTAACCATTTTTTATTAGTTAAATTTTTGAGGAAATAAAAAGCAGGATGATTTTCTTCTGGTGTTCGTATATATATATATATATACCTGTGCTGTGTGACCAAGTAATGGGATAAAGATGGCCATTTGAAGCTTTGCAAAGTCGGCTCCTACACAAAGTCTCACACCACCACCAAACCCCATGAAAGATTTAGACCCTGCATGCAATTCTTTTCCCTGATTTCCAATTCCGTTTTTGAAAAAAAGAAAGAGAAAAAGAAAAAAGACAAATAAAAATAAAAGGGTCAGTACAAAAAATGATATAAATAACCTGTTTCGATGAATATAAGTTAAATGAAAAATTAATTACCTCCCATCGCCATAAGTTAAATGTGAGGGGGTCAGCATACACATCTGGGTTTAAGTGAAGAACCGATGGAATAATCATGACCATCCAGCCAGCTGGAATTGTATATCCGGCCTGCAAAAAGGACCACTCACTAATCAACCTTTAAGTGGCGATTAAATTCCCAATATCAATTAACTATATGTTAAAGAAAATCCATCTTCCTAAAGAATTTAATTATCCACTTATGACTAGCTATGGTGTTTGGTTAAAGTAAGTAACACAAATCTATATGAGTAATTTGATTTAGTAAACTGTTATATGACTGCCATATAACTTGATATAACAACTATTAGATCAACATTGGTAAAAAAAAAAAAAAAAAAAAAAAAAACTCTTCCATTAATCAAAGGGGTTAAAATTAACAGTCAACGGTTATGTGCAAGTCATGTGTCATTTTAAAAAAAAATTCTTCCACTTTTACCCTCATTTTAAATTGTTTTCTTGTGTTGGATTAGAGTTTAGGAGAGTATAAGTGTCATTTTCTCGGTATGAAGTGAGGGCAAAAGTGGAAGAAGAAATTTTAAAATGAAACATGACTTGCACATCACTATTGACCGTCAATTTTAGCCACTTTGACTAACAGAATGAGCTTTTTGTCATAAGATGATAATTTGATGGGATCAGATATCATAGTTGATAATTCATAAGGAGAAAGTGCTAAAGTGCTGTAATTTATTGGAGCAAAAGGTAATTACCCCGTGATTTTATTACAAATTTCCGTTGGTTCTGCTAGCACGTGTGGATGTCTTGATTTTAAATATTTTATTATAATGAGATGTGATGGTAATTAAATTAAATTTATTATCATATTTATCCACTTCAATTTTTTTAATATTATCAATTGAATAAGGACAAAATATAATCTTTAAAACTTTAATTTATGAACATAAGTCAATGACCAAACATATTCGGCTTTTTATTTTATATTTCATTGCATTATATTTTATTTCACTCTCCTCCTTCTCCTCCTCACTTCCACCCAAACCAAAAACGCAAGCTGCCAGAAAGACAGATAAGGCCAAACTTATCCGGCTCCCCACTTTCCCATCCCGAACAGATGCTCTTAAGTTTTGGATTGTAAGGATTTGGCTTCCATGGCAGAGTTTGAGAGAGTGACTCTCAAATGCTCTCTCACAGGCACCCTCTTCCTCTATCCCACATTCCATTGTTGTCCCAGATTTTCATGCCAAGTGGGATTCAAATTCCCAGATTTTCATGCCAAATGAAATCCACCGAACAACTAGCAACATTACAATTACAAAACCTTCGATCCTAGTTGTTTATTTAAGTATAGCAGATCTCCTGTTTTTTCTAACTACAACATGGAAGCTGAATCCACTAAACATAGCTAATAGCCCTTTTGTTTGTTATTGGTTTCTCTCTCCTTTTGGCATTGTACACATCATTCTTTTAATTATCTTCAAAGCATATATATATATTTTGTAAATTCATTATTATGCATGCATTTGTGAGATTTATGTCATATATTGAGAAAATATAAAGAATAAGAATAGTTAATATATTTAAATGGACTAAGCCCATTAACTTAGGCTTTTGAACTAGAAATGATATCTTACTATGTATATTAATTTATTCTTGTTTGACTCCCTTGTATTTATTCTCTCTAAGTGGATCCTACAAATTCAATAATCGATTCACCCATTTACGATAAGAAGATAGGGTAGGCGGTTAGCGGTTTTAAGGGTAGGAAAAAACGATTAATAACCGGTAACTGTTTACCCTTATATGTGTATATATATATATATATACAAAACGACGCCGTTTTGGCCGTGTATGACTGTATGTATGTAAAATATAATGTAGTATGTGATGTTTTGGGCAAAGCATTATTCAAAAACATTGCTTGGCCCAAAAAAAGTATGTTCTTTTCATCTTTTTGAAAACACTTTGGCCAAAAACGTTTAAAATAAGCTCAATAAATAGGCACAGTGATGGCTAAAAACACATAAAAAGCTCAAAAACTCATAAAAAAAGTAGTTATAAAACCACCGATTGCTGATTTGAATAACCGCTAACCATTTAGGCGCTTGGGGTTATAGCCAATAACCGCTAACCGTAACCGCTTGTGCAGCTCTAACAAAATGTATGTAAGAGCACTCCTAGCAGTCTCATCAAAACCATTTTTTTGGTTATTTTGGTAAGACAATTTAATAAAAGTGATGTAAATCTTCACTTTTCTAGCTCATCATTTTAACTAAAATAAAATTGTGAGTGAACAATACTTACTGCAGATAGTGATAGTGAGCATTCTTAGCGATCTTAGCAAATTTTAATCATCAAAATACCCAAAAGTAACCCTTTTTTTTTTTTTTAAACCACCCACTTTTTTAAAGCACACTTTAATATAGTAATTAATTGCTGTAATTTTAAACTTGTAGCCTTGTAGCCTGCTGTAACCTGTAGGTGAGTTAATTGAAATTCTAGTAAAATATATGGGTCGGATATGGATTTTGGGACAGTACTCTCCACGAATAATGCTAACAGAGCGCCACGTAGTCATGTACTCATTGCTGTAATGCACTCCCTGGTGAGAAAATCGAACAAAAAGTAAAAGCGCGCAATTCCGTTGTGCTTCATTTCAATACGTATAAATACCATTGTACACCTTTTGGGTCCCAGAGAATACTTTTCTAATTCTCACTCACTCACTCACTCTCTCTCTTTCTCTGTTCATTTCTCTCTGAAAATCGACGGCAATGGCGAGGCCATCGCAGGCTACGATCGACTCGTTCATGGCTATCACCGGCGCGTCCGAGTCCCTCGCGCTTCGGAAACTGGAGGTGCGCTTCTCCGATCTACCATTTCGTCTTTATCCATCAAGTTATTCACTCACATTATCTATTTCCTTTTCGAGATCATGTACGAAATGCTTCTATGACTATTTGTTATCATCTCTTTTCAAGATTAGGAAGCATTCTATCACTTGCTTAGGGACTTATCTAGTACTTGATTTTTTGTTGTTGTTTAATTTCTAATTATTAGTCTTTTATTCGTAAAGAATGTGATCCGTCGCGCAGTGAAAATTTGTAAATTCATGCGCAGATTCATCAAGGTCAGTGACTCTGTCATATATAATAAGTATATATATGTCAGTATGTGTGTTTGCGTCTATAGGACGCGGTTGGATTTCATTATCTGTCAATTATCCTGTTTTCGGAGTGGTGCTGTCGAAGAAAATGGAAGAGTCGCCTCTAGTGATGGTACACAAGCAGTTTAATTATGGACTTAATTTTGCAGTCAATTGGACCAAATGTTGCTTGTGAATCGTTTAATTGTGGCGGTGTTGTAATTTCAGTTGGTATGAGCAAGAAAAGCGATGTTTGTATGTGACATTTGCATCAATTTAGAATATTATTTAAATCATTAAATTCACTATTTTTTTTATTAATTTAATTTTTTTGGGATAAAGGGTGATTTAAGATGGTCTTGGAGCAACTCCTGAGTCCCAACATTTTTTTTTGAGTTGTTTGATATATTTTGATTGGTAAACAGGAACATGGAGGCAATCTCGATGAAGCTGTTGATGCACATTTTGGTGAAGTTGATAGACACACGTATGGCATGTCAATTCATTTCACTTGTTTTGAATTTCTTTTAGTTCTCTATTATTATTCATTTTAGCTTACCTGTAATATTTTCGTGCTTTCTCGTCCAGGACAAACCCAACACCTGCTGCTCCCCAGCAATATGGTCACATGGGTATGAATGATCGGAATCAGGCTGGATCACGTGGAATTTTACCATTTCTTTCCGCTGCTAGAAGTTTCAAGCCTTCGTTACTGCTTGACCCTAATTACAGGAGAGATCTCTATAACCGGATTGGTGCTTCTGCATTTACAAATCGTGGGCCATCTATTTCACCATCGGGAGAGGTAGGGAGGCTTCCTCAGCGCTTCAACACTGTGAATGAGCAGCCTCATCATTCAGGATTAAGGCAGACCGAGGATCTGAGTGGATTATCTCCTGGTCAGGGAACTTATGGAAATCATATTGAGGAAGAAATGATTCAAGCTGCTATTGAGGCTTCAAAGAAGGAGGTTGAAAGGGGTTATCTAAATCAGCAACAAAGTGCTCCCAACGTATGTTACAGCTAATTTTACTGCCTTGGCCTATATTTTTGTTTAATGTTTCCTTGAAGTTCTTTTTATCCACATTTTGATGCAGGATTCTTCTGGGAGTGGGCTTCTGCAAAGGGAAATGCACCTAGAAGATGATGACTTTTCTCGTGCAATTTCATTGTCTTTGAAGGTATTTCAGATCTTGTCTTTGTGTTTGTTATTTGTTTCCCTATATCCGTGGTCCTTGGTTTCTAAGATGAATTGAGTTCAGACAGCGGAGCAAGAGAAAGCATTGCGTGAGCAGCAAGTGGAAACTGAAGATGAAGAAGTCGGATATTATGATTTAACTCGTAGAAATGAGAAAGCTAAGGTTAATGGATGGAAGGTATGTACTTCAAATGGCAGATTATGTTTGTCAGTCATGCACGCTGACACACATAAAATACTTGCACAAACATGGTGTTCATCTAAATGCATTATAATGTTTCTGCTAATTGATGCCATCTGAGTTGATTAGCATTGGTTAATGGGAAGTGCAAGCATAATTTCAGTTTCAGGCATCAATTTGTTTATGGAAGAAACTAATCTCTGATATTGTGGCAAAAAAGGTTTTAAAATTTCAAGTTAAACCCTATCTCTCTTGGGTTTAGCTCTTCTTAGAGTCTGCAGCCTATATTCTGCATATTACAACACTACAGAGAAACGAGAAATTAAGGAAATAAATAAAAGCTCTCTGACTTACAGAATAAAATTTTATGTGCTTCTTAATTTTCCATTGTGAAGGTGTGGATGTGGTTTCTAACAAAGAGACATTTTGTTTAGTTAAAGCCTGGGAGCTCATCATTCCAGGAAGGAGCTGGAAATGTGAAAGAACAGCCACTGGTGAATCGGGGGTCCAACTCGGATACTGGTAATATTGGTAATTGTCCTCCACGCAGCAAAGATGCCTTTCACTCTGAAGAGGTATGACGTATTTGTTAAGGGCAATAGAAATCAGCTGAATGAATAATAAAATAATACTGTAACAGTTACGGCCGGTACACTAATCCACCCAATTGCATCTTTTTGCAATGAAGTGGGGTGAAATTTCTTCGGAAGAGCTTGATGAAGCTGTCATGCTTGAAAATGCACTTTTTGGTGAAGGGAGTACAAATCACTTTCATTATTCACCTCATCTGCAAATTAATCAAGATAAGAGTTCCAGTCCTCATTCTGTACCCAATCTACCATCACCCTCTATAACAGCTCAGCAATTGCTAAGAGAACAACAGGTTCTAACTTGCCTTTTGCAATTAATGTTTGATGGTAGTATTATGTATGGCTTGATTGGTCAGATTTTGTGTGCAGGATGCTGAATATCTTGCTTCCCTCTTAGCTGACAAGGAAAAGGAAATAAATGCTCTTAAGGAAGCTGAAAGTCATTACTTAAAGGAAGACAAAGCTTGCAACAAATTGCTTGAGGAAGAGGTTGTGGATCTGTTAATTTTGGCGTTACTGAATGAATCAGCCTAGTGTTTACAAAACTATAATTAATGTCACTGTATGCCAGGTTCCAGGCTCCGCTTTTTCGCATGACACTAGTGTTCTTAGGTGTTTATAGAAATTATTTTCTTAGTTTTACAATGATAATTCTATTAGTAGAAGAAGTGAGATGAAAAATGTGGCTTACATTTACAATTCAAATGCAATGATTTTACTTTTTCCCAGATACATACATACATACATATATATATATATATATATATATATAATCTATCTTTCATTTCTTTTTTTGGGGCGGAGAATATCTTATATCCTTATCTGCTGCCTGAATTTGAGGTTGAGCAATGTTTCTGTGATGAAAAGAACTTTTGCTACCTGTAGATAAATTAATCTTAGTGGAAATGTTGATGCGAAAAGTAGAAGTTTTGATTTTGCCAAAAATAATGAAACCTTTTGCCTGGTGAGTTACTGATGGTTGCCAACTCTGAGCATGTAGTAATAAACGTGATGTGTTTTCCTGCATTAAAACATCGAGATGATATCAGCCTTAGATGTATCGCTTAAATCGGAAGTGCTAATTGAGTAGCTCTGTATATTTCATTAACAGACAGAGAAGTCCCATTATAATTGTATTTGTATAGATAAGGCTAGACAGTTTATTCCTCTCTCTCTCTCATTGATGACAGAAATTGCTGAGAATACTAGCTGCAAAAGAAGCTTCGCTTCCTCAGGAACCAGCAGCAGATGATGAGAATGCGGTAACTCTCCTAGTTCGGATGCCAGATGGCAGCCGCCATGGCCGTCGCTTTCTCAAGTCTGACAAGCTTCAGGTAAACATGATTGTACATATGGAAGCTTATGTGGCTTTTCTGTCCCGGTAAAAAAAAATCATGCATTTTATATTCGCTCCACTGACTTTTTGTTTTTTCTTTTCTTTTTAGCTTCTTTTTGACTTCATTGATGTTGGTAGATTGGTGAAGCCTGGCACTTACAGAGTGGTAAGTGTTTCCCTTTTCCTCTGGATTGATTTATGATTTTACATTCTGTAAACAGTTAGGTTTCCGATTAGGATGGCATGTATAGCATTAAGAGTTATCAAATTACCACTTATCTCGAAAATAGAAAATAGTTAATATAATTATTTAATTAATATTCCAACAAGTGTGTTTGGCAAGTATTTTTAAGATGGAAACGCTTGAAGCAGAGATTGAATGGAATGTGAAAAATGGAGCTGAATTGATAGGGTTTCTGACTCTCATTTTGTTTCCATGATGAGCAGGTTAGGCCATACCCCCGGCATGCTTTTGGCATTGCTGACAGTTCATTGACTTTCCGCGAACTAGGCCTGACCAGCAAACAGGAAGCTTTGTTTCTGGAGTTGATTTAACATCACCGCCCTTTTGTACTGAAAATTCACCCGGTAAGCTGTACCGTTTATCACAAAATATGGCCTGTACTTGTTTGTGGCTCGTATACTTTGGTAAGAATACTAGAATCTGAGATGGGTTACCCTATAGAAACTGATGGCGATCAAGTGGATACCAAACTAAGAGGGCCTGTTTTGATTAATGATGGTGATGAACTATCGGTGGTTTGATTGGTTCTTTCCATGCCATTTGCAACATCAATGGCATTTAGTGTTTGAAATCAATGGTTGTGGTTTTCTGTTTTTAGCATAACTCTTTGCTCAATTATCTGAAAACTTGGGTGACCTCCAAACTTCCTTGTAAAAGCTCTTGTAGAGAGCTAGGTGGCATGGATTGGATGGACCACAGAATTCTTGAGAGAATTTCTGCAACACTTTACTCCAATATTAGGAAGATGAAAAGTTCACATAGAGCTGATAGATTATTAAGGTACTGATGAGTATTAAGGGATAAAACAAAAAGGAAAAAACTAAGCATCCCCTTTAACTCTTTATAAGGCTTTAAGCATCCCCTTTGAGTCTTCCCCACATTAAACGAGCTTCAATGATGAATGCAAAGATAAAACAAAAGGAAAAAACCCTTAGACAAAGAAAGGACAAAATCAAGGCCTTCATGTAAATGTTATATACCCCCGTTGCCCAAACAATAAAAAAATAGTGGGCGTCAAAGAATCAGCGTCTGATAAAGTTATTAACAGAAAAATTGAAAATTTGATTCAAGAAAGCAGAAGAAGAATAGCTTTTATAAAGAAGCACTTTTACTTCCTCCTTTATTCCCGTCAGGGGCTGGAGCTGTCCAATACTGCTTGGATGCCAACAAAATCTTCTCTCTGTGATGTGGCCCATTTTCATGGTCTATAATTCTGCTATCCCATTGCATTGCATCTATGATGCTCTTGATTTTCACCAAGTAGTCTACATCATCCCGGAAAATCACACTACCTTCCGGCCGCAAAATCCGGTCCATCTCTAAAAGTATATCTTCCATATCACATCTGTAATACAAAATGTCTTAGTTATTTTCATGTATTGAATATTTTAATGTGCAATGTTATAAAGTTCAGGATAGAAAATATATATATTCAGAATTTCAGATTCCCAACAATTTGCTATCTAGATTGATAGGCAATAAATGTGAGAGAATTCTTATATAGCTTATCTGTCCAAACAAGAGAGTGGGCTGCTCGAGATCTATTTGACAAGTAAGCTTTATAAAGACTTTATTAATGATTCGAACAACAAATTACTATTAAACTGACAATACCTGCCCTTGTAGAGGCTAAAAACTGAATCAGCATGGATAAAATCGTAAGTTCGTGGATAAGTGGACATGGCCTCGCACCTAAGATGAGACAAGATATTAGCAACAACCTCTGAAACTGCTGAATATAGCGACAAATTTTCAGTTAAAGATTAAGTCATGCCAATATAGTTTGTCAAACAAGGAACAATTTGTTATTATTTCTGAAAAGTAAGTTGTCTTTAATAAATAAAATAAAGCCACAAAGATAAGACCCTTTGGAAGTTTCTAACAAAATAAACACAATCAATGATACTTATTATCCTATTTGTTTTTGCTTATCAAATTATCTTACCAATTTTGATAGGTTCCAATCAATCCTCGTTCATAGATGGCCCCAAGGGTGTTGATCTCAGCCTCAACGGGAACAATGTTCATAACCCACACAGGATCATTAACCAATGCAGCTGCAAATCCTCCCAAGAAAGAATTCATATCCAGCAAGTTCCGATACCTCCCCTGCTCAGCTAATTGATTGTCCAGGGATTTGTAATAAGCTACTCTCTTTCTCCATAGCTCTGTATTCTCTCTGAAAATCTCAGCTGTAATTCCTTCCAAAGTTCCTCCACTAATCCTTGGTGGAATTGCAGTCAGTCTCTCTGGCCATTTTGCTAGTTCCCCACCTGCCACTTTTTTAATGTCGGAAACTTCAGGAAGTGGGGTTAAACAACTCTCCATTTTAGTGTACCTGCAGAAATGACAAACTCTTAGGAACAGTAAATGATTTTTTTTTTTTTTTTTAAAGAAAAAAAAAAAATTCTATATCTTAAGCATCCAAAAGCAGCATGGAGTTAAAGGAGAAAAGGACACATCAAAAGTTTCAGTGGTTGGATATGGATTAACTAACAAAGGATTCATTTCAAATAAGCAAACATTTTACCTAATACCCACATCTAATTCCCACTGCCTTTACCACTCTATTGGTTTTGGTATCACTGCTAAAGTGTTCAGCTGCAGTGAGAAGAATTTGCTTTAAGCATTTAAACATGTGCTTCGAAATCTGCAGAGGCGTCAAAAGCGCAAAACAGAATTTTTCTCCAAATTGGATTGGAGGAACTTTCTTCAAATTAGTTTATGAAATTGCCGTGTGTTTCCTACCATGTAAGAAGCATTGTGAAAAAACACAAAAATTCAAACACATTAAAATAAAAAATCTGCATTACCATGCCTTGTCTGGATCCTGAGCTTGGCACATCCGTGGATGTTTGAAAACCTTCCTGTTCATTCTGCAGTGGACATGATTAGTTGGTTTCTGCCAAATAGCAAGATCATCCTTTTGTTTCAATTTTTTCCAGCATAGGCTTCTGGCAACATTCTCAATCATGGTTTGCTCTGTTCTAAGATCTTCGCGTGTTCTGTTCCAGCCTTTCCAGTGTTTCTCCCAGTTTATCGGTGGCCCCGACAGGATCCAATACCCACCAGGACGAAGAACTCGATCAACTTCGATCAAATAATGCCCATCTGCATAATCCCAATTCAAAATTCACAACCCATTATATATATATATATTTTGATAAACGAAATTATGAAAATGTAGACGTGACGATGATGATAGGCTTTGGAATTGGGATTTTACCATTCTGGCCCCAGGGAATTAGGCAACGTGAGCAGTGAGCCATGTCAAAGGCTCTTGAAGGGTAAGGAAGCCTGATTGAAGCAATAACTCCAATCAATGCAGGCACCCCTCGCTCAAGTGCAAATTGGACCTGAGCTTCATGTGTGTCTCTTGGTGCAAATGATACTGCCACAATGTTCCTCGAAAGAAGGTAAGCTCCCCAACTAGCCACCTGAAACAAACAAAATTGACATTATACATTTTCTTCAAATTCCGTCTATTAAATATTAACAGCTGTCTTTAAAGCGTGAAAATCACATGTTAAAAGAATTTGAAATTAGTTAGAAAGTAAGTATTGAATGAAGAAAGGGTGGATATGGAGTAGTTACAAGGTGCTGTGATTATGGGGACTTTGGTCTAAAGTACATGTTTTCCTCCTTTCCTACGTTCTATTAACATTTAATTAGTGTTTTAATGGGTATTAATTAAGATAGTAATTACCGTGTGCATTGAATCAACCGCTCCCACAGATTACGAACAAATAAATTAAAAATATAAAATACTCAAAAAATTTCGGTCTTTCATGCATTATTATACTTTGCTTCAATTTGAAGAAATTACCTAAATATAATTTGGAGAGTCAACAATATATTACCTAAAATATTCATGACAGCCTTTATATACCTAGTCTGTCGACTCTGTCTACTGGCACTGGCAGTAATAGTCTGCCAGATTTGGGATTTGAGCAAATCTCAGTAAATACAGTTACTTAATTAGGAAAAATATTTTAACTTTTGTTTCTTGAATTTTTCTTTTATTAACCTTTATGAGGTCATCACACCCGCATTTGATTTATGTAAATTAATGAGATCGATATTCTTGATTTACCTAATTATTCTTAAAATCCTAGAAGAAAAAAAATAATAAATCTAATAATAATTTCGTTCGTCCAACCCAATTGCCATTTCCATCGTCAACAATTTCCCAACTCTGAATCACATACTCCGTGAACCATCTGGTTCAAAAGTCAACTGGGTAGTCACCGGCCTACGATAATCACAAAAAGTAATGATGAAATATTTACCTGTAAAACTGTTCCAACTAATGGCAGACGTTTATCCCAATAAACCCATCTTTAATCCTAATCAACCCCACAGAAATGAAATGAACCAGCCGGTTCGGAGAGTTAACCAGACGGGCAGTCATAACGGAATAAAAAAAGAACTGAAATGTACGTACGTACCCCACAACCGGTATCAATGGCGGTCCTTATAGAGCCATCCTTGAGATTGATCAGCCTCCCAATATCATCAATGTACGCATTCGCACCGTTGGGGAACATGGTCCCGCCGCCGGGGAACCTGAACCGGTCGCGCTCGAACAGGACCCAGTTCTGTTTCTTCTTCTCCACCGTCAACCACTTATGTGGCACGTTGGCGTACCACACCGAGTCCCTGCTCTGCGGCCAACGGAAGGGAACTCTGTAACCGGTCGGCGCGGGGACCCGGCACCGGAGTACCTCGTGCGGCTCGGGGCAGTGCCGCTCTCGGTATATGAGCATGTTGCGGTCGAACTTGAGGGACCTCTGGGCGTCCTCGCATGGCGTGTACTCGGAGAGATTGGCGTCGCAGGGGGGAATTCGGTCGACACGACGCTCATCGTAATTGACAGGAGGGTCCGGACCCTGGTGGTGCGCGGAGAAGTCAAGGTGGACAGTGGTGGTGGTGGTGGTGGCGTTGCGGGGTTGGTCGGAGCATGAGACGCCGGAGAAGGCGGAGGATATAACGGCGGCTGTGGTGGAAGAGGAGTGGGTCCAGAGACCGACGAGGTAGAAGAGGGAGCAGAGGATGGCTGTTGAACCCAAGTAGTAGAGGCTGGCTCTTTTGCTCTTCAAGCACAGCAAATGCAACAGTGGGTTTTGGAAAGCCATTGAAATCAACCCCCACCGCCACCGGCCACCACACAGAGAGAGAGCGAGAGAGATACAGAGGGAGAGAGAGAGCGTGTGTTTATTTATGAATTGTGGGGTTGACGAGTGGAGTTATCAAGGTTGCGCGTGAGGGAGACGCGCTTGAAATGAATTGAAGGATCGCAAAGAAGAGGCGCCTCCACGAGTGTGTTTGTCTGAATTAATGCACACTTTACTACATAACGTGTCTTCTTTGTTATGGGAAGAATATATAGCATGAATCTCAGTGCCTCCTTCTCCTGCGCCCCCTCCCCTGTTCAACTCGGATCGGCTCCCATCCAATTTCTGATTGTTAAATCCTGACCGTGCTTTTGCATCCAACGGATGGAAAACATGCCAGACTCGTTTTCATCTATGTAAGCAGATTTGATCACATACGCGGTGGTCAACTACGAAGAAAAACTTCACCTATTATTTAATTTTCAATTTAAGCATTCGCCGTTCTTGATTTCCAACAATTTGCCGTTGGGATTATTGGATTAATTAGGTAAATATAAGAAAACTCTTATGAACACCTCTTGCAATTGAGAATTTTTTTGATTTTGAGAGGTCCCAATGAGACATACTCGCCGGAGTTGGTGCTTGGATAATCTAAGCACTTATTCAGGCAACTTGGTCTCATTAAGGTCTCTCATAATTGCAAAAAAAAATCTTACAAATTTGGACAGTCCAATTACAAAAGATCTTGATTACTGATTAGTATCTACCTATATAAGATGGATTTAAATATCGAAAAGTTATTGGTTGGATTGATAACAATTCTGACATAAAATTTGAGAGAGTCTTTATGAGATCCACCTGTTCAAACAGGTAGCCATGCTTTCTCGTATTTGTTGCCAAATTCAAAAGACAAAATTGCTAAGAATCTCTATCATTCTAATTGCCCGTTGAAACCCTAAGCATTTTTTTGAACCGACGTAACAGACAAGCAACCTGTGGAATATGATTTTTACCCATAAGCTAACCACAACTTGAAGTTATCTGATGATAATTGCAGCAAGAACTTGATGTGCCAACAACCCAATCTTGCTTCTTCTTCTTTTCCTAGACAGAAAACCTTACTTGCCCTGGAGTTTTCTTGATCGATTAATTGATTTCATTTGTATGTGGGGTTTTCTTGTAGGTCGATTGGGCCCCATTTTAGATAGAAGGGGGCCCAGGTAGTTGTTCCTTTCTGTTCACTAGAATCATTCATCTTTGACTCTCAACTTTTGTTAGGAAACCGCCATTTTACAAGTCCATGGCATGTTATCTGCACCAATCTAAATGTAGGGATTTCGTAGCATATTATCTTCCTCCCAAATTTAGAGAATTTTGCCTTTAATTACATTAACTATGCTTACACTCAACACCCAAAAAGAAAACTATGCTTGCGTTTTTATATCACTTTTTCTTTTCTTTTCTTTTTTTTAGGAAAAATCAATTTGATTTCATTAATAGTTGTCAAGAACATAAAAGCTGTTACAATAACAGAGCATACAGTTTTGCAAAATCATAGCTGAAGCTAAAATATTACACGTCATAAAATCGAAAACATAACAGATCTTACAATGAAAAATCAATCTATGATGTCAAACATCCGCTATCCTAGCTCAATCTTTAGATTATAGAACAGATTTGCTAACGCAGACTCCTTCCGGGAACACAGGAAATCATTTCCCAAGTATGAGCAAAAAACTCACATCCAAATCATTTCCCTCTCAACCCAAAAGCCAGAAGCATTATTCACGTCCTCAACCCAACGGCTAGGACCATAAAATAAAAACAACAGTAACAAACAAACAATAACAAAAAAACAAAAACAAAAAACCGCACAAGCAGCAGTGGAGAAACACGACATCGTAAACATCCATTCAGAAGACACGCTTTGGCTGAAAAAAATAATCAAATCTAAGGTTGAAGAGACTATATATGGATATAGATCTAGATCTACAAACTAGGTCTAAAGCAACCCGCACGGAGATTGGTGGAGCCTACAGAGAAGACGCCAAGCACTGCTACCATGAAATGAGAAGAGAGACGATCTAGATCTAAATCTTCCATCAAGTTATTCTTAGTATTGTTTAGATGAAAAGAGAGCACACACTTTTATGTTAACTTCACTTTTAATTGTATTTGTGTAAACATTAGTATATATTTCAATAGCTTTGTCTCTTAGGGTCAGTTCGATTAATGGTTTCAAAACATGAAGTTTAAAAAAATATCGGGTTTAAAACACAGTAAATGAAAATTCCATTTTTTAAAACTCAATTAAATATTTGGTGAAATGGTGATTCGACCTTTAAAATCGTGCGTAAATTTTTTCACTTTTTCAGACATACTTTTTTTTTTTTTTTTTTTTTCAAACATACTTTCAAATTATACACTTTTCACGATATATTAAAAAATATACTTTGTCGTGTCAGGTACCCATTTTGCCACAAAATGTTTTTCCCTTTCAAATTGCAAGGCTTAAAAAATTTAGAGGACATCCCAAACTTGCACGGCATATATATATATATAAAATTCATTTAACCCCCTCAAACTACCACTCCAATAACAATCTACCTTCAAACTATCAATTGCGATAATTTACCTCTCAAACTACAAAAACAATGACAATATACCCCAAATTTTAAAAAAATAACAAAATTATCCTTACTAAAATAAAAACTAAAAATACTAAAAATTATTATTATTTTTTTAATTTTAAGGGTATTTTTGTCTTATTAAAAATTTTATAGGGGTAATTTCGTTATTTTACTAGCATTAGGGGTATATTCTTATTGGAATAGTAGTTTAAAAGGGTTAAATGGACTTTATATATATATATATATATATATATATATATATGATTTTGACAAAGACATTTGACATTAAAATATTAGTTGGTTATAAAAAAGAAAATATTAGTTGAAGGGCGGTTAGATTACGGCTGTCAGACTGGCTTTTATTTAATTTTTGGTTGTTACTTAGATCTATTTAAATAGGCTTTAATTCTAAAAGATTTAAACTGGCCCCCTCAACATAACTTGTATTTCAACTTCATTTCCATTTATTTCTTATTATTATTTTTAATCATATATTTTTGAGGATACATAAGTCGTCTGACGCCTAATCTAATTTAACGATCTACCAACCCTCCAAACGACATATATATATTAATAAAATTGACAAGTCACTCTCATGCACGAAATCACAATTTAGGATTCTTGTAAAAAAAAATAAAAAAATAAAAAAAGTTTTTATTTTATTTTTTGTTGTGTTGGCTATACACACCAAGTGTTTGGTAGGTTTAGCAGTATTAAAACATGGGGTTTGAAAAAGTAAAGATTTTTTAAAATTATATTTTTGAAAATGCATTTAAGCGTTTGATAAAATCGTAATTTAACATTTATAGTAAACCACAAATTTTAAAAATACACTCCTAAATTGAATATGTTTCTATGATTTTATTTTAAAACGTTTACGAAGTTGTGAGGCTAGGCCAAACGCCCTCAAAAAAGCACCCAAGCCATTTTCAGACATATAATAACTTCCCATAAAGGGATTAAGATCCTATGCAATAATCTAGAGGGTGGTTCGACAATAATTCTAGCCACCGGCCACTAAATTTATTGAGAGTACCGGTCGTAACAACCTCCGAACCATTACCCTTTGTCACCAAAAAGGCCACCTTCCATTTTTATTTGTATTTTTTGGTTACATTTGTTATCATGATTTGGACATTCATTTAAAATGAATGGTCCAAAAAAATGGTATTGTATCCTATTCCTAATTCCTATCCATGCAATAGCAACAATACTGCATGCATGGGATCTCAATCCCCCGTAAAAGATTAATGGTCATGATGACACCTGGAGCAGTGTAAAGTTGTAGGCCAACGAGGCACCTGATTATTCACATGCATGAGATTTTAAGCAGATTTCCTTTAAAAAAATTATAAAGTAATCACTAAACCGAAAAGAGAAGGCAGACACCACGCGCTTGGCGCGTGACCCTCTCGGCCTCGATCGTTTTAAAATACTGGTTAGGCTATTTCTTGCTTAATAGCCATTAATCCATTGTAAAGTACGGCATCGTTTTTCTTAGAAAAAAAAAAAGGTACGATATCTTTTTTTTATTGCTTAATAATTCATTTAATTAAATTAAATGAAATAACAATTCAAGATCACTCAAAAAAAAAAAAAAAAAAAATCAAGAAAGATTGACCAAGATTGAAAAGAGATCGTCCTTACTCCTTAGAAGGAATTTGTATAAAATCTTTTGTAAATAGAAAGGTTCATTTAATTCGTTTGTGTGTTAAATTATATATTAATTTCTACCCAATTATATATTTAGTTATATGTGTTTAATTAAGGACATATATATAATAATCTTTTATTAGTACTTTAGCCCCCAAGAAATCGAACTAAATTACTTTATAAATTAAAGTCCCATCCTTTTAGAAAGGCAAGATATACTTTTCTTTGATAAGGGTTTTTGATTTGCAGGATGGGTTGACATAAAATGTGCTTGAAAAGCTTCGTTGGGAAATTAGATATATCTTGATGCTGACGCCCGCCCGCCCATCAACGTTATTAATTTGATGGAATATTTCCAAACTTTGCTGAGCTATCTCTAGACTGGAACGTGCATCCATGCACTACGTCATGCCTTGTCTTTTATCGATTCAAATACAATGATTTTGTTTAGCAACACATCTAAAAATTATTTTTACTTAACAATGATGCATCTAAAAAGTTTTGTCAAACGAACCGAACTTGTTTTTTTTTCAACCGCGTTTTTTGTAAGCTCATAAAAAGACAGACATATATGTGTACATATATATGAAACGTCAAAGGTGTGATGGTTGTCTATTTGTAACCCTTGGCTGTGTCAAAAATTTCCGAATATTTCATTAATACTCGCAAAATAGACCTATTCTTTTGTAGTTTCTTTGGTTTTTACTAGGATTCTAAGAACCGTTGATTTTGTTAATTAAGGTCTGTCTACTCTTTGTCTATCTTAAGATTACAAATTAAACAATGCAATTAAAAAAGATTACAGCTTAGATTTTGTTAATTACAGAGGGGCTATGGGCAGGAAAGCGAAAGAAAGGAACAAAAGGACACGTGTAATTAAGTCGAGAAATTGATCGAGATGATGTATATGGCTCATGAATATACACTTCACACATTTCAATTAATGTAATGAACCATTATGGGTGGAACCTACCCCCATCAACTTGGAAAAAGATGTTGTCAATTTCAAGTGAAATTAAGAGATCCAACTATTTTATGGCTAGAATTTTGTTTTGTTGCGTATTCTTTAGGTTGCATCGTTTTAAGAAATTTTAAATGATGTAACAACATATTCACTAAAATATGTAAAATCTAAAATGAATTATGAAATATTTTCTTTAATTTTCACTTAAAACAAAGAGGATCCTAGCATTGGATTAAGATCTTCTGCAATTTCAAAATTTTAAATTACGCAATTTTAGTCATTTTTAGACATCGAAATGCTTGAAAATACCATATATTAAAAATATAGTATGTTATAGTTGAGAATTGAATATATTTTTATCAGGTTATTGCTTTCTATGTTGTAAAAAAAGTTGTATATTACAAATTGTCTTATAATCTCATGAAGAAGAAGCATCTCTACAAAAGTAAAGATAAAGCTTTTTTGGAGAAAAAATCTTTTTGATTACCTCGATAACACGTCACCCTTTTAACATGTAGCATCTTTTAAGTTTTAAGTGCTTCGATGCGAGAATCTACCATTTTAAAGAATTTATATATAGAGAATTCTGATCCAGTCCCACAAACTCATGGAACTTTTTAGGAAGGTAATTAAATTGGTATGGCAGAATTAAAATATTTTAAAAAATTAATGAATGTCTTCATCACATGCAAAAGAGACAACTTGGACATTCTGCTTCTTAATTACCTGATAAATGTCTACTTCACACGTGAGGGGACCAATTCACAGCCATTTTAAAGCTGAGTTCAAATAATGTGGTGAACACTTTTTTAGTTCTTTTCCAATAAGATAAGCCATTGTGTCAATGCATGAGTGGATGTAAACTTGTCTGAGAGACCGATTGAAAGTGCACACATGTTCTGGACTCACAATCTTGGGCTTTCATATATGGATCCTGGCCACTGTAATTTAATGATTTTTCTCTTGTTTAAATAAAGAGAGATTTGGGCCATCATACTTTGTTTAATCATGCATCATCAACAAAATGTAAAATGGCTCAAACTATTTGTCAATTTTTGGGAAAACGCTCCATTTGTTAATCAATATTTTAACTCTCTTCTTTAATAAGTGAGTATCAACATGCTTCATTTGAGGCCGATCTCTCATGAATTTTTCTTTTTCAGAAAATTGAGTACACTGAAGAAAATGTTAATGCTAATAATAATAATAATAAAGTACGTGGAAAAATTAAATAGGTAGATTGTGGGGAACATGACATCAATCAAAATTCAAGAAATTCCTTAAATAGGGACGTGAGAGCCTTAAAAAGCCCAGACAAACTTGGAGTTGGAACATTGAACAAGATGGAGGTAGCCTTTCAAAAATTGATGTGTATAAGATTAGGATTCTGTACAATTCCAACAATCTCACATAAGAGGGGCTAACGGGACTCGTCCTGTTTCGGGCAGTTTGAGCTACAATACCTACCTGCCCGAGCCCGAAATAGGTGAGTTTCACAACCTTCTTCTTAAACAATTCCGACACTTGTAAAGAACCCTAATTTACTTTTCTTATGGAGGCCAGAAAGCTCGATGCAACAGATGGAAAACAAGTTTCCAACAACCTGCCCAAGGATTTGAATTATGGGATACTACACAAAGGTGTACCTGTTCCTCCTGGGCCTAACCTAGGCCCATTTCACACTCCTCCACAGCCTCTTGTTGTTTTAGATCCCATTTAGGAACTGAAAATAACCTCCTATTCAACAATTGAAAATTGATTTGAATTAGGTACTGTAAAAAAAACTTACAATATATGGGAATTTATATTTTTAATGGTTTAGATTTATTTATTATTATTTTTTTTATGAGCAGGAGAGAAAAGAGATGTTAAATTTGGGCCATTGAAATAGCAATAATAAAGAAAGGACAATTTTTTTTTTTAATAGAATCTGTTAACTTAATATATGATTCTCACGTATATTTTTAAGAAGAGAATTACATGCTTTAAAAATAAATATTTTAGTTTAATAAACTAAATAAAATAAATTATTTTTTAACCCAATCGGGAGAAAAACTTTATTCTTACATAAATTGCATTATGAGACAAATATAAACCAAATATTAGACATGACCCCTAATATTTTGATTTTGTCCTAACCCTTTATTACGTTTAGAGTAATGTTATATATAACATACTTTGATATCATTTTGTTGATATATCAATCAACTTTTTTTTATTTTTGTCATAACAAAGACTAATCTAATGGCAAATGGATGCTCTCCATTTCATTTGAAAAGGAGAAGAACCGATTTGGTTACTTTTGAGGGGCAAAATTGTTCACAAAAAGTGAAATTACAAATTTATCCCTTAAATTTTAACCAACCGGTTCGTCTCCATTTCTTCCTATTCCAATCTAATGGCAGATCTAGAATATCAGGTAAATAAAACGAGATAAATTTTTTTTTTTTTTTTTTTTAAAAAAAGTTTCTAACATTTTTCTTCTTTTATGGAGATGAATGTGCACCATGTTCTTTTTAAATAAGTTTCAATAAATAATATTCCTTTAATTTTGTATCTAATTCGTATTAGTAAAGGAACTAGACTTTTTTTTTTTTTTTTTTTTTTGAAAAATAAAGGAACTAGACTTCTAGTCACTCTCTATGACTTGGTATGCGGGTTTCATTATAAGAACTCGACCGTTGAAGCCCTAAAATCAGTTTGCTATCATATTCTCTCTACGTTTCTTTTCATAAACCCTACTGCTTTGCCGAGAGAAATCCAGAGGAGAATGCCTAAGCTGTTTCGCAACCCTAAAGGGTACTCTACTTTCCAGTTCTTCCTTCAGAAGATTTTCCATTAGCCATAAGTCTTTCAAATACCGACATCAATTTAGAATTTTGGGTGTTCTTGGTGAGCAGAGCCAGAAAAAGAAAAGGAGAAATGAAGAGGAAGGCAGAGGATCTCGTGTGTGGCCATGGAACAAGTTGGGTGAGAGGGCAAGTGATCGGCAAAGGGAGTTTTGGGTCCGTTTTTCTTGCCACCTCAAAAAACCCCGGATCACGGTTCTCTTGTTTCCCTTCGCCCATGGCTGTGAAATCCGCAAAGGTATCTGGTTCGGCCTCGCTTCAGAAGGAGAAAGAGGTTCTCGACAAGGTCAAAGGCTGCCCTTTTGTGATTGACTGCTTTGGGGAGGAGATTACGACCCAAGAGGACGGTGAGATGGTTTACAATTTGTTATTGGAGTATGCTTCTGGAGGAACCCTAGCCGATTCAATCAAGAAATCTGGTGGTTGTGGGTTGCCCGAATCCGATGTTAAGCGCTACACCAAATCGATTCTCAAAGGGCTTCGTCACATTCATGACTGCGGTTATGTGCACTGCGACCTAAAACCTGAGAATGTTTTACTTGTGCCAAGTATTAATTCTAGTGGTAATTTTGTGGCAAAGATCGGGGATTTTGGGTTGTCGAAGAGGTCAGCACAGAGTAAGAAGAGGAGGTTCGACTTGGACCTTTACTTGAGAGGCACTCCACCGTATTTGGCCCCTGAAACGGTGATTGAGAACGTACAGGAGCTTCCCTCTGATATATGGGCTATGGGATGTGTTGTGTGTGAGATGCTTACTGGGAAATCCCCTTGGGATAGGGCGGAAGAGTTGAACACAAAGGATCTTTTGCGTTTGATTGGTGATCAGCGTGAATTGCCCAAAATTCCGAGTGGCATATCTGAAGACGCAAGGGGTTTCTTGAAGGCATGTCTTGTGAGGAAACCCATGTTCAGATTCACAGTTGAGATGCTAATGGATCATACATTTCTGGCCGGTGTAGGCGAACATGATGATGAAGGTTTACTGGACGTTCATGATGATGAAGAGAGGGGTGAAGGTTTGCTGGACATTCATGATGAAGAGCCACTTGCTGCTTCTAGTTCTTCATCGACCGAGACTGACGCTGAGCTTAGTGGTTCTTCTTTTTCGGGTGATTGGAGCTTGGTGTCTGATGATGATGATGATGGCATTGATTCGGCCTCTTGTTCTTGGCCGGAAGAAGTTGAAGATGTAGAAGTGCAATTCATTGGGAGCTCAGATAAAGAAGTTTCTCTTTTAGGCTCTTTGAACTGCATCACTCAACCCTACATATTGGAGTATAGCAGTGACTACACAAGATGACAAGAATATTCAGTTTTGGTTCTGCATTTCATTGGGATATCAGATAAAAATGCGTATTTTGTAGGCTCTTTGAACTGCCTGGTTTCAACCATACCTGTATTGGGGCTTAGCAGTGACAAACCACAAAAATATGTATTAACTTTTTAACTGTACATTGTTATCTAGTTATTCCAAATTTTGAAATGTAACAATTTTAGCTAGTTTGCAATTTTACTTGTCTTGCAAGATTTGACAAGTAAGATCTCTGCTGGGAGTTGCTATAATGTAGATTAGGAACCTCACAGAAGAGAGAGAGAGAGTATTAGGAGTTCTTATGTACTTATTCTCATTTCATAATCTAGTAGAGCATTGTTTGCCTTTTATACATAGCCATTGCAATTGTTCTTGCTATTGTTGTTGCTGTGTAGTATGACATAAGCTGAAATGGAGTTTATAGCCTCCCTTAATTCTTGAAAATTGCTTCCAGAATGCTGTCTCAAAAGAATTCTTCTTTCACCATTTGATTTTCTCCAGATGCAAATGTGCAGCAGAGGAATCTGTTCTTGGTGCTATCTATCATATAGATCCACCTAACAAATTTGTAGTGGAGTTACTCTTAGTCTGATATCTGCAATATTGGACTTAAAGATGGATTCCTCCTCATCTCTGAATATATTTGTACGGTGTCTGGCATTCTTTCAATCCAAAGGTGATCCGTGTGAGCACTCCAAGCCAATTTGAGCAGCATCACAATAAGAGAATTGCCTTTCAAATTGGGATGAAATGTTCAAGTGAATATGATCTAATCAATGGCCAAAGCAGAAAGAGAACATTGTCAAATTAAGATTTTTCTGCTTAGTTTAAGTAAGCAGGATAATTGAATGTAAATGTTTTCTTTAGTACTGCGATTTGTAGAACTCTAGTATAGAGCCCATAAAGGAAGTTATACCTCCAATAACTCATAAGCCATATACCCATGCTTACTGCAAAGTAATATATGTGTTCATTTAATCCTAAATTGTTTTTTTTTTTTTTCCCCTGAATAATATGGAAATAGGTGAGGGGATCAAGGAGGGTCTTTCCCACTCTTGATTCTAATAGATGTCAAGAAGAAAAAATAAGTCGTTCGCTTCAATAACAACAATGTAAAGCGGCCCATTTAGTAATGGAGTGTGCCCGGAGATTAGCTCTCCTCGAAACCTTGGTTGCAGACCAAGAAAAAAAAAATAAAGGCAAACAATGTCATAAACAATAGGAGCCGGAAACCAATCAGCACAGAATGGTGTTGTTGATGGCCGTAATAACAGAGGGAGAAAGAGTCCCCTTCCAGCAGAACTCTAGCAGAGGTGAAGGAGGCAGTCAAAACTGATGGATATGGTTGTTTATTAGTACTATCACATGAACCAAAACTGATGGTTGGGTATGTGTTAGAGATGGTGGCTTATATTTTGATTGAGGAAGTAACATTGTGTTTCTAGTATAAAGGCCTCGTGAGCCATAGTAGAGTGGGTGAAGCATAAGTGAAACGAATGACTCTCTCTCTCAGCAATGGAGTTCGTTGCAAATGGTTGACTTTTTTTTTTTTTTGTTGGGAGGGGAGAGTACGCAGGCTCAGGTCCAAATGGAGAATACCATTTTAGTGCTTATTATTGTGATTAATTCAGAAGTTGAGGATTATCACATGTATTTAACTATGCAAAAGAAACGGCCTGTCGCTTTCTTCATAATTTAATCAGTATGTTTAAAGATATCTTGCCTTGTTGCTTTTTTTTGTCTAATCCTCAAATAGTAGCCGTTTAGAGGAAATAGTAGGTAAAGAAGACACTTGGTTAGCTTGGTATTTAAAAGGGGATTAGAAAAACAACACTCCTTGGAGATGTAAAATTACAAGGAAAAAGGATGGAATCTTTCAGTAGAATAAAGTGAAACGTCAAGTCAAAGGTCATCAATTAAGACCTTTCCATTTGGATAAGGACCTGATAATTAAACTTCTCTGGAGAGGTATGCTCTTATCTTCATGCTCATTATATTTATCCCTCCTTTTCTTATAAAGATAAGTGAGAAGTGAGATGGGCTCTTCTGCCCTAACAGAGGAGTCTTGGTCAGCCATGAAGCCCCCTATCACAACTCTTGTATTATTTCTGCTCTCTTTTTTGGGGCAGGAAATGACAAGGGATTCAAATCATTTATTTTTTTTCAAAAAAATTATATCGCTTGTGTCTAACTTGGTAATCATGCAGCATCCACCCATCCATAGTGGATAGCTCTTTGAGCCTCTAGAATTTTCCTCCACTAAGAGCTCACTTGATGACATTCTGAAATTCCTGATTTGAATAGTTTTTGAGCTTGCTTTGTGTCCGTGTACATTTTAGATCCAACACAGTTATGAGTTTGTTGTTTTCATTGTTCCTAATTTGCTGTCTTTTGAAACTCTCGAGTCTTGACAAACAACTTTGCTCCATAAGCAACAGAGACACAAACACAAACAAATGGAAATGTATAAAGCTTTCAACAGTAAAAGAAAGAGATAATTGATGATCACTAATCTGTGGCCCACAGGCTCTCTGCTGAGTCAGCTGGGGAGAGAACACTTAGCTTTATCATGATTGTGCTGGTCTGCGACAGCTCCTCTTTTTCATTATCTTAATGGTTTAATTGCTTACAAAGTAACGTTGCCTTGTTAGCTTTTATCTTTGTTTTCTTGAAAGTAAGCTGTTATCTTTGTAATCAACCAAACTAGTGGTTTAAAGGAAAATTAAGTAGTGGTTTATCCAAAAATAATCCTTAAAACATTGGCTTTAATTTTCGACTTAAAATTAGTTTTGAAAACCCCATTTTCAATGAGTTTTATGAATTGACTAAACTCAACAAAGTTCAAATGGATGGACGAACAAGTAATCGAAAGACATGCGTATGGTATTTGGCTACCATCTCTTGTATTCCTAACGCTCTGTCGTCTATGTTCCTTCTGAGCAGTCCCCCACGAGTTTGTATTACCATAATCACACTCAAATAGAATAGCTACAATTAGTCTCCCTCTCCAACCTTTTTTGAATAATAATAAATAAATAAATCAGTTATCTCATAAACTCGATTGTTTTTACGAAAAAAATACTTCGGAAAGAGAAAAGGAGGGACTTGCTTACTATGTACAAACCCTTCACACTAATCAAATACTTCTTTCTCTACAAACTCTAACTTCAGTTTGTTCTTTGTTTTCTTGAAAGTAAGCTGTTATCTTTGTAATCAACCAAACTAGTGGTTTAAAGGAAAATTAGGTAGTGGTTTATCCAAAAATAATCCCTAAAACATGAGCCTTAATTTTCGACTTAAAATTAGTTCTGAAAACCCCATTTTTAATGAGTTTTATGAATCGACTAAACTCAACCAGGTTCAAATGGATGGATGAACAAGTAATCGAATGACATGCATATGGTATTTGACTACCATCTCTTGTATTTCTAACGCTCTTTTATTTTTAGGGATAAAAGGACATTCATATAATCAAAATTAAGGTTGATTTTGAGAGTGTGCTTGCAATTTTTGTCGGCCAAGTTCCTCCTGAGCAGTCTTCCACGGGTTGATACTATTATAATCACACTCAGATGGTATAGCTACAATTAGTCTTCCTCTCTAACCTTTTTTGAATAATAATAAATAAAAAAAATCAGTTATCTTATAAACTCATTTGTTTTTACGAAAAAAACACTTCGGAAAGAGAAAAGGGGGGACTTGCTGACTATGTACAAACCCTTCACACTAATCAAATACTTCTTTCTCTACAAACTCTAACTTCAGTATTAGTCTATTAGATCTATTGACCCTGTCGAAATCCGACAAAACACTTTGTGCTCCTTGATCTCGATTTTCTCCATTCAGAATTTAGCGTAACACCAACTTATCTTTAAGCTACCAACATCCTTTTCCCATAATCCCATGAAAGAGAAAGTGGAAAATTAATGGGAAAATGATGGACTCTTTGATTACAACACGGATTTTGTAGTGTAAGTAACGGTTAAGATTAAATTTTAAAGTTTATTTATTTTGAAAAATTTTTGATATGAGAAATAAAATGGAGAAAGATTTTGAGATATTCAATATTGACTGTTGCTTAAACTACAATATACAATAACAAAATGTAAATCGGATCCTTATAAGTTTTTTTAGAGTCATCTCAAATATGATATACCTTTTAAAATTACTAATAGATTAAAAGTCAATAAATCATATTTTAAATTTAACTGTAATTTTAAAAGTCATTAATGGGCATTAATGTGGCACATCATGAGTCACATGGTTCCTTCACCCAATGCAACAAAAATTATCTGGAACCATGTGACACCATAAATCTTCCTGGGCAAATGTTCCGAATTTATCCATCAGGAGATCTTCTGTGGTTATCTGCATGACCGAAATTTGGTCACAGCACAAAGTGAGACAAAAAGGGATAATTATTTTATATTTAATCTCATAGCACGCCATGGATGGATTAGGAAAGTAATTTAATTTAATTTAATTAATACAAAGTTGTTGAAAAGATAGAGAGGAGTTAAGAAAAGGGATTTTATTTAACATAATAATGCATGGGTTGTGGAGATAAATTATGACCACCTTATATAATTCTATATCCTGGTTTGACAATTTCAATGGTGACCAAAGTTGGTTGATTAATATTAATCTGTTAAATATCAAAATCAGATCCTTGCCTTGACTTAATTAAATATTAGCAAAAAACTAAATCCACGTCAATTTAGCACATTGTATCTTATACTTATCCACAAACATCACAATGAATGTCATTTGCATTGTCACTGTTAGCGCTTGATAAATGGTGGTTAAGCGCGTATTTATTCTACCATTGCTGTTATAGTTTTTATGGTGTTCTCCTAATTATATATGAATATTATTTTTTTAAAAAAAATTTAACTCACTAATCTAGATCAGGATAACACAACAACGAAAAAAAAACAGTAGACATGAAGGACTTGGTTTGTTGTCAAATATTTATGTTGGCTGACGTGGCACCATCGTGGTAACGCATAAGCCGCCGTATGTCAAATACGAACGGTCCGCATTTTTCTCAACATTTTGGCGATAGATAAGTAGATTAAGAATCTTGTTAATCCCAGAACAAAACCAGGAGCAGATTCAGGAGCTCGTGTTCTTTCTATCTGTCTGGAACTTTCTGTATCTTGGCTGTGTATTCGTGTGGGTCTGTACGCATCCGCACAGTACCGTATCCTTGGATTCATGCTCATCCACACCCAACCCTTTGAGCTCCACCACAAAATACATGTTCCAAATACTGATTTTTCAGATTTATCATTTCTGCTCGTCGCTGCCCAAACCTTTCTGTCCCACCATAAAGTACATCTCTTTCTGACAAAGTAGTCACCGTTTGGGCTTTGAGCGCAGATTGCTCTTTTGTTATTCTAGTTGGGCTAAATTCCTGGGTTTTCAGGCTTCCTCTGAAATCCGATGCCATTTGTATCACTCGACCTTATCCAAATATCCTCGAATTGAATTCCCTGATTCTGGGACTTGAAATTCCATGAATTTGAATTCCAGTTCTGGGTTTGACATTGCGTTTCTCTCCCTTAATCTCTCCCAGAAAATTTACAAATTCAGGTTCAAATTCAAGCTTTAACCCCAAATTCAGTTTCCGGGTTTGGTTCTCTTTGATCAAAGATCTAAACTTTTGGATCCAAATTCGGGGGTTTAGGTTCCGGGGTTGAAATGGGTGGTAATATATCTGTCGGCGTGTCGGACACGGATCCTCCGTTGAAGCTCAGGCTGGGGGATATGCCTGAGAGTTGTGTGGCCTTGGTTCTGATGTACTTGGACCCACCCGAGATTTGCAAATTGGCGCCTTTGAACCGCGCTTTTCGGGCAGCTTCTTCGGCGGATTTTATATGGGAATCGAAATTGCCTCCGAACTATCGGTATATTGTGGAGAAAGTGTTTGATGAGGAAACTTTGGTGAAATTGGGGAAAAGGGATATCTACGCCAGGCTTTGCGGACCTAATCCCTTTGATAATGGCACAAAGGTACCCTCTCTTTCTTTCTCTCTCTCTCTCTCTCTCTCTCTCTCTCTGTGTCTAGCTGTTAAGATTTATTTTTATTTTATTGATTTGTTGGGAATTTTTGTTTTGTGAAGGAACTTTGGCTGGATAAAAGTACGGGCGGCGTTTGTTTGTCGATTTCGTCGAAGGGTCTTCGAATAACCGGAATAGATGACCGGAGATACTGGAATCACATTTCAACTGAGGAATCTAGGTGGGATAATTATCATAAAGACGATGTGATTATGCCATTGTTTCAGTTTCATGTTTGAGGAATAATCTCATAAAGTAACTCTTTTATATGTCCTGCATGAGGCTTGCTTTAGACAGATGATAATCATTTTGCTAAGCAGCCACGCAGATATCGATCGTCTCCATGCTTTTGTGTTGTTTCAACTTTCGAATTGATATTCCTTTCTGAAAATGTGGGGTATCTCGGTTTCCGTAAACTCTCATCCCCTCGATTTTCTCCACAAGTGAAATATGATAGATGAATTGCCAAGTTTGATACCATTTTTGGGTTTTAAGGTAATAACAAGTTGGTTTTAACTTGTTATTGACAACATTCTAATGTTGATCTATAACTACACAGACTATACATGTGATCAATCTAACTTTTATTTTACTGATCTGTAGTACTTTTCTATTATGGTCTTGTTTCCTTGTGTTATGAGAATTCGAGATGATTAACTTGTCATGTTTTCTTCGCATATAGGTTCCAGACGGTGGCGTATCTCCAACAAATCTGGTGGTTGGAAGCAGACGGTGAGTTTGAGTTCCAATTCCCTGCTGGCACATACAGTCTGTACTTCAGACTCCAGCTTGGCAAGTCCTCCAAGAGAAGGGGACGTCGGGTTTGTAATTCCGAGCATATCCATGGCTGGGAGATAAAACCTGTAAGCTTCCAGCTAACAACTTCTGATGGTCAGCATGCTGTGTCCAAGTGCTATTTGGACAATCCTGGGAGCTGGGTCAACTACCATGCGGGAGACTTTGTTGTTGGGAGCACCAATGCATCATCGATGAAGATCAAATTTTCATTGACTCAGATCGATTGTACTCACACCAAAGGTGGTCTCTGTGTAGACTCTGTGTTCATATACCCCAAAAATGTAGGGAAAGAGTCTAGATTGTTTTTATAGGCAGGAGAGCTGTAAAAATATATAGGTGTGCCGCCCAATAGATGCTTGGCTTCCCTAAAAGGAAGGACATTCAAATAGAGGTCTTGTTTAGGGGCCCATAATGTTCTTTCCATGTATAATTGTGTAATCTTTGCTTCTATATATTGTTAGTTATTTGGATTGTTTGCAGTTGTTTTTGACCAAATTAATAAGATTGTCAAATGCGTGCTTTATCTTTGCTTCCCCATCTTAGATTTCCCTTCTGTTTCTGGTTTCCCCTGCTTTGTTACTCATAAAATTAAAAGGGATAGCTTGAATGCCTGACTGCCTTTGGCTCCTTCAACATGTTCTTAGGGTATTGAATGAAACTGTTTTAAGAATTGTACGTACTGAGCGAAGCTGATCTATGGAATTGTGTTTCTGGCATTCGATCAATAGTAATGGCAGGCACTCTCACTGTCCTTGGGGAATTGACTTGCAGGTGGTTGAGTTTGTTCATCGCAGTACATGGGGAATTGGGATATATTTTGGGAATGATTTCCTATAGGAGCTACAGTTGGCTGGAAACTGAAAGCTGGCCTTGGAAATACTGAGGATGGCAATTGAAGTACTGCTCAACGCCTAGAGGTTTGTGGCTGCGGCTAGTAGTTTTGGCCTTGCTCTTTGTTATTTTTGTTATTTTTTTCTGTTCTTTCTGCCGAGGAAGTTTTAGGGTATGTTTTCCCAGGCTATCAGCAGTGATTGCATCACTCTTACTCTGTACTTTGTTTACTAGCTCCAAATCCATAATCGTTAACCACATCGTTTGCAGTGTTGACAAGTGACAAAAGTTCTGCGCGTTTTCCATTTCCTTTATTCCTTTAGATAAGGCACGTTGTTGGGTAACAGAGCTGGCTTGAACTCGGCATTGGCTGAACTTCGGCTTAGATAGATTCACCCTGCCACTCAATAGTGAATCACCCCTTGTGAGTATCAGGGTGAATCTCTCCCACAATTCCTTTTTTTCTTTAGCTTATTTTTTTAAAAAAAAAATTAAAATAATGTTTATGCGGCATGTGGTACACATACCAGTCGTTGATAGTTTGATTCTAAGTCAATGGAATCGGACCTAAATATGTTACTATATGATTTAAGATATTTCAAAACCTCTCCCCGGAACAACCTAACAAGTAGAGTTGTACAAGTGGTGACGGTGGTTATTGCCTCTAATCTCTAACTGTACCGCTCGTCTAGGGCAAGCAGCTACCACTGGATTAGAATGGAGTGAATAAAGTCCAACCTATTCATTCTGAGAATTAATGAGAATAACACCAGGAAAATAGGAAATCGATCATTCAACACCCCAATAAAATCCTATAAGAAGATCTGATCCTCTGTTTCAAGCAGCCGCCAAAACAGATCAAGATTTCACACAAAGATCTGACAGTAGAAGGAAAGAAGACTGTTAAATCAATTGAAATTCAGTCATTGTAACACCACAATACATAAACACAAACAGCACAATGAAATCAAAGTGGGTGTTTTAGGATTCCATGATTCTCAATAATGCTTGCAATATGGTGTTCTTGCAGGTATTTGCAGAACATGAAACATATCCTGCCTTCTGCCCCCCTGATTTGTCAATGGTGGTTCATCAACAATTATCCAAACAAGTTTTTCCCTCCAAGTAGCAAGTTCTTCTCTAACTGCTATTACAAGGGGAAGAAAATCAAAACACAAACACAGATAGATTTTTTAAAGTAATTTTTTTTTTAAAAAAAAAATTGCCTATTGGTAAAAATTAAGCAACTTATGAAGACGTACAATATTATAAAAAAAAAAAAGAAAAAAGAAAAAACAAGACCCACTTCTTCAAACACCGTCATAAGCAGTAAAAAAGGAGAATTCTTTTTCTTTCTTTTTTTCCTGTGCTCATGGTAGGTGTTAATACTATATATAATGGAATTTATCATCCTTGCAATGAGTTTCATATAGAATAGGATCCTTTCCATTATCCATTTAGTATAAAATCAAGGATAATATTATAAACTTTGTTATTCAACTTTAATGTTAAGACAATATTAACTTTCCTTTTTTTTTTTTGGAAAATAATACTTTAGAACTTCTCATTAAACAAAGAAATCAAGACTGAGCAGATTGCTCAAGCCTTACAATATTATTGATATAACCCAGGAGTTCATTCTACCAAGTTCTATCCATGACATATTTTGTTGCCTCCTTAGCTAAGTGATGGGCAACTCTATTTGCATCTCTACCCACATGTCCACATTTCCATTGAGAGAAAGAATTAAGCATCACTTTTGTATCATCCACAATATGCCCAAACGTACTCCCATTGCGGCCAATAGAGACTAAAGCATCAATAACCACCTGAGAATCACTTTATAAAAAGATATGTTGAACCGGCAGAACTTGATAGAGAGATGCCCCATAGAAAGTTGCAATCGCTTCAGCCAGTGTTGATTCCAGAAGAATATTATATCTTATTTTACAATCAATTGATATTCTCCATTTCAACTAAAATGGAGAGGATCCTATTCCGTTTCGTATTGGGTACGTTTGAGATTACAATTTTACTTCTCATTTTACACTCAATGGATATTCTCCATTTTAACGAAAATTGAGAGGATCCTATTCAGTTTCGTATTGGGTATACAATTTTGTAGACAAAAAGTACAATTTTAAACCTAATCGTTGCACAATTTACCAAAAACATGTCTAATAAAACAAAAAATTAAAGACTTAATTTTTCCCTAACTTTTCTTGAGATTAAACTCACTTCTTTGAAATAAATAAACAATCTAATCCACCATGAATAGTTTAAAGACAAAGAAAAATAAATTCATTAAATTTTTTTTTTCGTGTTTATCATGAATAATAATTTTAGAGATTTGTATGATATCCATACCAATACCCAACAGGTTAGGCAATAGGTTTTTTTTTTTTTTACATGTTCGCACAAGAGGGAGGAGGAAGATTCGAACTAGTGACCTCAGTTTCATTAAGCGTAGTTCCAGCCGATTGAGCTATTTTTTGGGGTCTAGGCAATGGATTCTACACGTGTGTAATCCCACAATAATTGGTTGAAATTGGTATGTTTATAAATTATTTCCTTTTCTTTTAAATGAAATATTATCTACCTATGAATAGATTCTCTCCTCAGTTCTGGCCTCAGAAAACAAAGACAAATTTTTATTATTATTAAAAGTTACATTTTTATCTTACCATTTTGACCTCTTAATTAATTAACTGTTAGATTAATCATTATTAAATAATAAAAAAAAATTCAACTATGATATATAATATTTCTCTAACAAAATTATAAAAAACAAAAAACACAAAGAAAGGAAGTTAAGGAACTGAGAAATAATTCAATGAAAAATGCTATTTTTTCATCTCTTATTTATCTCTCGTATATATATATTTTAAATTCACATTAAATTTATAGGATTTACAAATTTAATGATAAATTTGAAAAAAGAAATAAATTGGAGACGGAAGAATTGCAAGTCTGATCGCCAAATAGGCTTCCTCGGTGTCGCTTTCTGCCTTCCACTCAATATCTCATCTCTCTCCGCTGCGATTATCGCCAACCACCACCCCACCACCCCCACCACCTCGCTGTGAGATTGGGCGTCTTTGAGATAGAAAGAGTCATACTTTCTTGTTCATGAACAAAGGTAAAAAAGAAAAAAAGACTCCCAACTTTTCCTCGTATCCATGTGAAAATTGGTGATCATTTGCTTTAATTTGCTCTATTTCGCATTCCGAATAAATAAAGATCTTTCATAAATATTTTATTCCAAGTGTCCGTGCTTCATTTTCTTTCTAGAAAATCAGAGTACAATTCTTTCTCTTTGTCCATGCAATTAATCCCTTTAGCTTCTTGCTTTTTCTTTATTTTAAATTTGATATTTTCCAGAATTAGTGAAAATTTACTGTAATTGTAACCTAGAGTATAAGGGTTTGTGATGAGGTTGAGAATTCTGGTAATTCTGTTGAAGTTTGATGGTCATTTTCATGAAGTGGGGGCTTTTGTGTGATTTTCGAAGCTATCACTGTAAGCTTTGATAAAATTGTGTTTGTAAATGCTAATTCCGGTTTTGAAGGCAGACCTGACAACTGGGTTTCGATTATAATTTGGAGTAGTTACTTGACATGGAAGCTCGTATGGACTTCTTGGATCGGCTTGGCTCCTACCTGTCTTCGGAGATTCTAATGTATTTGGATGATCCATCTGATCTTTTCCATGTTAGTCGCGTCTCACGGGCTTGGCGACATTTGGGTGAGCTAAAACAGTTAAATGTCTTTTTAGTTATGCATACAATGGTAATTTTTTTTTTTCATTGGTAAGTTACACATGCACCCAATGAAACTTGAACCCACAACTTCGCCCTTCGCCTTGCTACGAAGGGAGGAAGTACCATTTGATGAACCTGGTCTGTCTATTTGTACGTACATAACTGTAAAAGGAAAACTTGATCATTCTGGTTATCTTTGTAACATGTAGAAATAATTAGAAAGAGGCATTGTTAGTAGGTAACCTACTAGGTTAGGTTAGGGGAATAGATGAATCAAGTGAAGTTGTAAAAATTGGATGGTGGAGAGCAGATGGATGATGGGTGGTAGAATTTTATTTGATAGGAGAGCATTTTGTAAGATGCGTATTTTCTATTTTCTCTTAAAGGGAAAAGTAAGATAACGAATTGAATGCCCAGTTTTTTTTGTTTTTTTTTGTTTCACCTCTTCTCATAGAGTTGTAGTCTGAGTTCAGGTTTAACATGGTAAGTACTCTCCTACATGATATTATGCTTACGAGGCGATCCTTTGATTGATATGTTATGCTTCTTGCATAACCTATGCAACTTTTAAGGGAAAAATAATTATTGAAAGCTTTTTTTCAAAGGGGTTCATTTGCAGTAGAGACTAAAGATAATGATTGGTTTGCACTTTTGATGTTCTGCAGTAATTGAAAATGGTCTTTGGAAGCAGTTATGCTTGAGAATGTTTCCTCAGTTATCTAGAGTTGCTCGTGTTATTGAATTGAACAATGGCAGCGGTGAAGAGCCTATGGAAGTCGGATGTAGCTATCAAATGGAATGGGAATCTTTGGAAAGGGATGATAGGGTCTATGCTCTTTTAGCTCAATATTGTACATCATTTCTTGATGGGAATTGCGTTTCAGAAGCAATTAGTGCATCTAGCACTGATAATTATCCAGAGGAAAGCGTTGAAAATACTCTGCAACCAGCGGATATTGTTGAACGGAGGGCTTCGTACTGGTCGAGTAAAGGACAAAGAAATCCTGCGGTACCTGAGACACTAATATTCAAGTTGGCCAGTGAGTTGTGTGTTATTAGTGAGATCCATATACGCCCTTTCCAAGGTATAGTGTCAAAATTTCTGCAAACTATGTGCTCTTCCAGTTTGTTTCGACTGTTTACACATCTTTTGATGATGATATGATATCTTTACTTGTCCAGCTTACTTTCAATTTGGTTTACCTATATATTCGGCCAAATTTGTACGATTTCGAATGGGCCATCCCAGAAGCCTTGCGGATGTAGCGTGTGATCTCCCTGGTGACTCTTTGCCTGGTTCTGCTGATGACAAGTTCGTATGGACCTACTCTTCACAAGAATTTCCAATGCATCAGGTGTGTTCTAGGACTACTTTCTGTTTTCTATATCTTTCTTCTTTTTTTTTTTTTTTTTTTTTCCTTCCTTTTACATTTTATGTTAGGTGGTTTCTGGGGTGAGGGATTGTTAGGGATTAGAAGTGTCTATTTCTGATGACAACCATTAAGGAGCTGAAGTGTGATCTTTACTGGCGTTGCTCTGTTGACACTTAACTAAAAGTTCAATGTGCTATGCCGTCCAAATCTGCTTTCCTTTTGATTTTAGCATGAAAATATGTTTCTTTCTTCTGGTCTGCTTTCCATTCTGTCATAATAGTTTGTAAGCACTTTAATCAGCCCTCCTCCCCTCTCTTATTCTACTGAAAAAAGAGAGCAGACTAAGGATCAGGAAAGGGACAGAGGTCTTAACCCAACTAGGAAGTCCATTGCTGATCACCTTCCCTGAACCTGAAAGTAGCAGCCCATCTATCTGTCCTATGTGGAACACTGGTTATGCTTATATTTTATTGCAATGTATTTGGAAAGTTGAGAGTGGGTATGACTTGTCAATTATAAGCATAACTATAGATATAAACTATTTATCTCCATCCTCCTTCATCACATCAAGGATCTGAAGCGAATTCAAGAAGCTGCTGGATTTGACAATACCACTCAGGACAAGCTTCAACAATGAAGGGATTTGGAGTGAACCTGATGTCTGCACATATATGACATATCCCCCTCCACAAAAGCTTCGGATGAAAGGATTTAGAGTTTTCACATATATGACATGCTCCGGGCAGTTGATAGCAATATTTCCGTAGCTACTGGGGTATGCTAAGCAATGTAATGGTTCCATCAGTATTCTTGCTCTGTGAGACCTGATTAGAGCTTCCCGGAATCAATCACAACCTGTGAAACAGACATCAATACCAGCATCTGATACAGAAAATGGGGTTGGGGACAGCAATACTGTGAACTTAGGCATAATGACAGCTATATATGTTTCTGTGAATCTTCTATGTTCTTTAAAGTTTTTGTTTGTGTTTGATTTCGTGTGCTTGAAAGAACCCTAGTTAGTAAACTAGCATATGGATTAACTGATA
Organism: Corylus avellana; assembly: GCF_901000735.1. NCBI lineage: Eukaryota > Viridiplantae > Streptophyta > Magnoliopsida > Fagales > Betulaceae > Corylus > Corylus avellana. The sequence goes on from NC_081547.1 coordinate 1,923,388, forward strand.
TATAACAAAAGACGTAATGGATTTGATGTACACCCTCTTGTGGTAAGGAATGGTGGATTTTACCATTGATCAGAAAATAGCATTGTTTTCAACCCATAAAAGCTGGCATTACAGATCCTTCCATGGTAATTGCCTCCTTTTATGAGAAGTGCACTCCCATTCTTATTGAGACATTATGAACCAAGTTTCAGTTTTAGGAAAGTGGACCGTTCTAGGATAATATAGAAGCAAGCTATTTATGATATATGAGATTACACTGGTAGACACATTTGAAATTTTAGCAGTTTTAATGATAGTTTGGATTAGTTACTTACTCTTTGCAATTTAAATCTTCACTATCTGAAATCTTTTCTTTCTCTTGATCTTATGCTTGTTTGGAAATAGCTGACTTCTTTAATGATTTCTTCGTGAAAAGGAATGTCAGTTGCAGACATTCAAGCTTCCAGAACCTGTTCTTTGTGTTGGTGGAATTTTGCAGATTGAGTTGCTGGGTAGAGTTCAGAGACAAGAAATGGATGGCCTATTCTATATATGGTTTGTTTCATACGTTCCTTTTTCCATGATTTATGTTTAATACTGATTTGTGGTTATACTGCGGAGGACATATTAGGCCCATGAAGTGCAAATTTTCTGATCAACAAGATCAGTACCATAAGGTCAATACACACACACAAAAATCCTTCACTATGTATGAATTATAATCTATTATATGCACCACTATTTGTAGGCTTAAATAATTTTCAAAAGGTGATGTGTATTGTCTCATACTACCGGTTCATGCATGGTCATTTTTGTGAATTGGTCAACACGTGGTAAAGGTCACCCCTGGAGAGAGAAGGATAAGGCATACCCAGATAGGATTAAAAAAATAAAAGGGGGAGAGGATGGATAAGATCAGTATCTTGTCACCAGTTTGCTGCTTGGTTTGCCTCCACCACTTCGACATATATCGGTAAATTTTGGAAATTTGTTTCTTCCACATGGGGATATTTTTATAGTAATAGCTCATGCTCTCGGAAGTCTGATTATTTTTTTTCTCTAGTTTTATCTTCACTTCCATGTTATAACACTTTCTTGATATTAGCCTAAGCTTTTGTGAGAATGACTAGGGACTAGCTTAACTGGCACATATCTAAGCTTCGATTCTGTTAGTTTCTGTGGAATATGAATTTGTGGAGAGAAGTATACCAATGGACTTTGTTGCAAGGGATTATAAGTATTGCAGTACTGGTATGCTATTATATACATAAGATGCATGGTTCTACATAATCAATGCTTGTGATCCAGCCTTTCTGCCCTCACAGCATCCTACAAAAGAAGGGCTTGCAGGGGGCATTTTTTTTTTCTTTCCAAATTAATATTTTGCATGACATTCTTCTTGTGCTGCAAATAAACAAAAGGCTGAAAGTTGTATATAGTTTCTAGTTTGATGCACTTTATTGCAAATTGCAGCATATCTCATGTTCAAGTTGTGGGGCGGTCCTTATCGCCAGCATTTGGTGTAGAAATTCTTGAACCATCTGGGAAGTTTGTCTTGAAGAATGACTTGAAGCACAAGTTTCATACCCACCCAAGCTTACCTAAGGAAGAGCCTGGCGAAATCTATGCTGATCACTTGCAGAGACGTCTCATGGATTTGGAGCGTATTGTGAATCTGTTGCAGGGAAATGTGGTAGAAGATCTTGATGAATATGAATTTGGTGAAGAGAACAACGAAGCCTTGGAAGCAGATCATCTCTGAGTTTGTCATATATTGTATCTACTTAATCGCAACCTCCAAAACAGGGGAGTGGGGGCTGTTGAATGAACAGAATTTCGCTAAGTTTCTTGTCTCTTAAGGCCTTTCCGTACGAAGGATTATGTCAGAAAATCCTTCTTTCTTCCAATGCTGTCTTTCTATCAAGAGTTGCATAGCCTTGAATATTGTTTCTTCTCCTGTACTATTGTAACCGCCTCTTTGCTGTTAGATGTTTTGTCAAGACATTACGTCTATATAAGGTGAGTGTGCATGCTGTGACAAACAGTCATCACTGTTCATCTCTGAATACATGTATTGTTCGTATCTGCTTTGTTGATGAGGGCTCCCCCCCTCCCCTTTTTTAATATACTTTGAAGAGTGCTTTTTTTTTTTTTTCGTTTGAAAATAGAAAACTAAAGGGAGAAAGAAATTTGTTGATTTAAGTGGATAGGACAACAGAAATTCACACGACACCTCACAACAATTAATATAAAGACTCCTAAATATACTACTCCTACCAGTTACATTGACTCCCATGAATCCATGATAGGGGTCCGGGGACCTTCAGGCGTCAACCTTAAAGTGCTTCGGTAATTTCTCAAGCAGCCTGAGTGCAAAGCTGACTTGCCGGACACCTCAAAGTATAGGGTCTCTCCTTTCTCATTTTCTGCTCAAATTCTTTGTAATTGAAGTAGAGAATGAATCAAAGTTTATTATTTGCGTCTTTCCTGTTATTTTCGAATTAAAAATAAAATAAAAAGTCAGAAGAATAGTTTTTAAATAAAGTATCTTGGGTATTTTATATTTATTTAAAGGGGTAAATACCAAATACTCCATGGGGTTTGGTAATTTTATTTTTACCCCCCTGGAGTTTTATTTTTATCACAGGACCCTCCTGGGGTTTTGATAAAGGACCAAGTTAGTCCATCCGTTAGTTGACCGTTATGATTGACACGTGGACCAATCAGATGTTGACACGTGGCACATATTTAATTTTTTTTTTAAATTAAAAAAAAAAAAAAACAAAAATTGGAGGTGGCTTTGGGCTCCAAGGGGGTGGCCGAAACCACCCCCTGTAAAAACTGGGGGTGGCCGAGCCACCCCCATGGAGCCTTGGGGTGGCCGAAACCACCCCCAATGGTGCATGGCCAAAGAGCCACCCCCAAATGGCCAAGGAGCCACCCCCAAATTTTTTTTTTTTTTTTAAAAAAAATTAATTTAAAAATAAATAAATATGTGCCACGTGTCAACATCTGATTGGTACACGTGTCAGTCCTAACGGTCAACTAACGAATGGATTAACTTGATCTTTTATCAAAACCCTAGGGGGGTCCTGTGATAAAAATAAAACTCCAAAGAGATAAAAATAAAGTTACCAAACCCCATAGGGTATTTGGTATTTAACCCTTATTTAAAAAAGAAACTCTCCTTGGGTTTGTATCTCGTAAACCCAAGTTTAGAGAAATAATTAAACATCTTGTAAAAATATATATTATCTCGGAGTTTCTGTGCTTGAATTTTCTGCGGCAAAACGAAGTACGCTTCTTGCCCTTTATTCATGCAATCCTTTTTTTAGCCTCTTCCTTTTATTTATTTTGTTATTATTTTTGATTTTTTTTTTTTTCGTGAATAATGACAAATTGAAGTAATTATATTATACCGATAAGGGTCTATGATGAGTTTGGGTGATTCTGCTAGGGAACTGAATTATCACTGTATGCTTTTAACAGATCGTGTTTTACAATGCCAATTCAGGTTTTGAAGGCAGAACGGACAACTGGGTTTGGGTTACAATTTGGAGTGGTTGCTTGATATGGAAGCTTGTATGGATTTCTTGGATCGGCTCGGCGTCGACCTTTCGTCGAAGATTCTAATGAATTTGGAGGATCCATCTGATATTGTCCGTGTTAGTTCCGTCTCACGGTCTTGGCGACATTTTGGTGAGCTCTAACTTCTGCTGTCATGAATGCCATGGACTCAGTTTTCTAAAACACATAACCCTAATTCATTTTGACCCAAGTAATTAATATAGGGTTTTTATGAGTGATTACCATATGATAAAGATGTATGTAGAAACTTGATCATATGGGTAGTCTTTGCAACATGTAGAAACAATTAGAAAGATGACTGGTTTGGTAGGTAACCTACTAGATTAGGGGAATAGACGATTTAAGGTGTAAGAATGGGTTGAGAACAGATGGATTACGGGTGGTAGAATTTTGATTAGGAGAGCGTTCCATCATGATGTGGTGTTAGTATACATCTTCTTCATAATAAGAAAGAGAATGAGAAAGGCATTGAAAACGCAGTTTTTTAACCTCTGCTCTTAGAGTTGTAGTCTGATTACAGCTTTGAAATAGTAGGTGGCGTGTTACCGGATACCATGCCTATGGTGTAATCCTTTGGTTTGATATGTTATACTTCTTGCAGGCCTTGTGTTTCCATCAATTTGATACTTTGAGAACTCTGAAAGTTGTGTTAATCACTACTTCATTCCCAATGTGATTGAACTTTTTTAAGTAATGATAATAATTGAAAGCTCTTCTTCAAAGGGTTTCAGTTGCTGCAGGATCTAAAGATACTGACCTCCTTCTAATGTTCTGCAGTAATTGCGAATGGTTTTTGTCAGCAGTTGTGCTTGAGAATGTTTCCTCAGTTATCTAGAGTTTCTGGTGTTATTGAATTGAACAAATGCGCACAAATAGAGCCTGCAGTTGGATCTAGCTATTCAGTGGAATTGGAAACTTTGGAAAAGGATCATAGGGTGTACACTTTTTTAGCTCGAGGTTGTAGATCATCTCACGTCTACGGTTGCATTCAAAGAGCAATTTGTGCTTCTAGCACTGATAGTTATCCAGGGAAAAGAGTTGAGAATACTCTGTCAGCATGTAGAGCTTTCTACTGGTCAAGTAAAGGACAAAGCAATCCTGCAATGCCTGAGGCACTAACATATGAGTTGGTCAGCAAGTTTTGTATTATTACTGAAATCAATATTTGCCCTTTCCAAGGTATTGGGTCAAAATTTCTGCAAAATATGTGCTTTTCCAGTTTAAACATTTTTTGATGATGACGTAATATTTTTATTTTTTCAGCTTACTTTCAATCGGGTTCACCTATATATTCAGCCAAATCTGTGCGATTTCGGTTGGGTTATTCCAAAACCAGTACTGATGATGTAGGGAAAGGTCGTCTGGCTTACTCATACCCTTCTGCTGATGACAAGTTCATTTGGACCTACACTTCACAAGAATTTCCAATGGCTCAGGTGTGTTGTAGTACTAACTTCTATATTATATTACTCCACTTTTTTTTTCTTTTTTTTCTTTTTTTTTTCCGATTTCTGGGCTGAGGGGATTGTTAGGGATCAGGGGTATCTATTTCATTACAACCAGTAAGAAGCTGAAGTGGAATCTTTAGCAGAAGTTGCTCTGTCAACACTGAGCTAAAAATGCAATGTCCTTTGCCAACAAAATATGCTTTTCCTTTGATTTAGCTGCCCTATGTGAAACACTGTTCATGCTTATATATGATTGCAGCAAAATTGAAAAGGTGATAGTGGGTATGACTTGCCAATTAGGAGTGCAACTATAAGTATAGGCCGCCTGTCCCCAACCCCCCTTTGTTGCATGAAGAACCTGAAGCGAGAGGAATCTGGATTTGACAGCAGTCATCAAATGAAATCCCCAGCAAAGGCTTCAGCAACAAAACGGTTTAGAGTCAACCTGATTTTTGCACATATGTGACATTCCACTCTGCAAAGCTTCAACAGTGGAGTTTAGAGCCTCCCTGATATCTGCGCATATGTGACGTATTCGCTTTAGTCAGTAGAATTAATGCTGAAGCTACTAGGATATTCCATGCAATTTAATGATTCCCTCAGTATTCCTGCTCTGTGAGACCTGATTCGGGCTTCTCACAATCAATCACAAGCTATGAAGCAGACATTAATATCAGCATCTCATACAGAAATGGAGTTGGAGACTGCAATTCCCTTAAGGCATAGTGACACAGAAATATATGTTTCTGTGAATCTTCTACTTCCTACAATTTTTGTTTGCGTTTCAGTTTGTTTGTATTTTTGTTATACCACAAAAATAACATAATGGATTTTACGCACACCCTTTTGTGGGATAAAACAGTGGATTTCTTCACATTATGGATCCTTCCGTCAGAGAAAATAACTTGTATAAGGACTTCGTACAAAAATCAAGTCTTTTGTGCCTTCCATTAAGAGGTGACACATTAGCATGGAACAATTGTTGTGGAAACATCAAATCGGTCACTTTTCCGCAAAATTCAAAAAAAAAAAAAAACATGAAATAAAGAAGAAATCAAAAGAGAAAAATAAAGATTTGGTGTTTTCATAACACTCACTTTTGTTGTTTCATATTGATGTATTATCCTCTTAATGGGGGGCACAAAAGACTTGGTTTGTGCCAAGTCCCTATAGAAGTTATTATCTCCATCATAACTACGTCCTTTTGTGAGAGGTGCCCTTCTTATCCAGACATTAAGAACTAATTTTCTGTTTTAGGAAAGTGGACTGGTCTAAGATAACATAGACAAATTCTTAATTTTTTTTTGGTTTTGATGATAAGTTAGGTTGATAAGATAAATTCTTTAGTCACTTACTCTTTCTTGCTATTTATATCTCCTCAATAGTTTTTAGCTGAGCACTATCTGAATGATACTTCTCTCTTGAACTTATGCTTGTTTAGAAAAAGCTGACTTCTATAATGGCTTCTTCGCGAACAGAAAAGTGACATTCAAAAGTTCAAGCTTCCAGAACCTGTTCTTTGCGTTGGTGGAATTTTGCAGATTGAGCTCCTGGGTAGGGTTCAGAGAAACAAAGCGGATGGCTTATTCTATATATGGTTTGTTCGATAAACTCTTTTTTCTTTAGTCTTGTTTCATATTCATTTGTGGTTATTCTATGGATGACTTATTAAAGCCTTGAAATACTAATTTTACTGATCAACAAGATCAGTATTACAAGGCCAAAATACAAAAAAAAAAAAAAAAAAAAAAAAAAACATGTTTGTTTTCCTGCACTGCTATTTTATAAATTATAATATTGTATGTACCATTATGTATAGGCTTAAATAATTTTCAAAAGTTGATGTATTTGTCTTACTGCTTTTGGTTTATATACATGCCCCTTTTTTTGTACAAGAAGATTCGTATCTTTTCTGTCACTAGTTTGCTCTTGGTGCACCTCGGCCACTGACATATATTAGGAATTTTTGGAAATTTATTTCGTTCCATATGTAGAGATTTTTATAGTAACAGCTCATGCTCTTGGAGATCTGGTTTTGTTTTTTGACTTTCCTTTTAATGTTAGCCTATGCTTCTGTCGAAATGACTAGGGTCTGGATTAGCTGGTGGCTTGGTTCTTTTAGTTTCTGTGGAATGTGAACTTGTGGAGTGTACGAATGAACTTTGGTTCAAAGTTATTGGTAGAGTAATACTACCCTTCATACTTATCAATCACACTCATTTTACATAGCTAACGTGGCATATTTTAAATGTCTTTTTTTTTTTCTTTTCTTTTTTATCTTTAACTATGAAGCCACTTAAAACACGTAACATCAACTGGTGTGAAATAAGTGTGATAAATGAATATAAAAAGTATTAGAGTAGTATTACTTTTATTGATATGATATTGTATACGGGCTTTTTTTTTTCTTTCCTTATTTAATGCATCTCAATCTCCGTGTGCTGCTTGTAAGACAAAGGAAAACTACTTTAAAACACACCACGTCCATTAGTGTGAAATAAGTGTAAAGAGTAGCATTACTCTAATGTAAAAATTGGTATTTCTAATGCACTTTATTTCAAATTGCAGCATGACTTATGTTCAAGTTGTGGGGCGATCCTTATCTCCAGCATTTGGTGTGGAAAATCTTGAACCATCTGGGAAGTTTATCTTGCTACACAACAAGCTGGAGAAATTTTATGACCAACCGAACGACCCTGTTGAAAGCGCCGCTCATATCGTGCGGAGTAGTGCCGGAGATTTGTGGCAAATTGTGAATAGGTTGCAGGGAAATTTAGTAGATCCAATTGATGGATTTGAGTAGGGTGAGGAAGAAGACAAATCTGAGGAAGAATATATTCTCTGAATTTTTTATATTGTTTCGTCTATTTGATGAGCAGCCACCCCCCTAACCGGGGGAGCCAGTTTCCTCACCTCTTTAGAACTTTTCATTTGAAGGATTGTGTAGTGGTATTACCTTAATATAAGTTTATTTTCCCATTAGAGTCGAGCGTCTATTTTCAAATTTTGGGTTGGGCAGCCCTTAGTCATAGGGCTGAAATGTAGGCCCGACAGATTTTTACACGATTTACGCGTACATGACACAAATTCAACACAAAAGTAGCTTGTTATGGTTTGAGAGTTTGCCCGTTTAATTAAATAAGACGGGTTAAATTTGACCTATATAGTCTTGTATCATTGCCTCATCAAGGTGATGTGGATTGATAATTTTTTGCATGACTTTTGCAAATCAAACATGAAATTAGTTAGTTAGGATTGAGGGGTTAGACCTTGTATTAAAGTTGAGATATATAGTCTTAGAGTAATGTTATATACTTGCCTCTTATCTTACTCTTATACCACTTGGCTGATGTGACCATTAGTTTTTGGATAAATCTTTATTAAAAATTAAAAATAAAAAATAAATCAAGTGCTAGTAAATATTGTCCCTACAACCCGATGATTGAGAGTGAAATGAAAGATGAGCATTTACAATTATTAATAGTTTTACACACTCAAACCTTGATACGATACGACTCAAATGTGACACGCAAACATGAATCGCCACCCTTTTCTAAATCGACAGAATTTGGAGCCTAAAAGGCAACTTAGGGTTCTCATTATATGATAATAGCTTGATGGCCAAATGATGTCCGGCCACTGCTCTAGACAGCCTAATGAAAGTTTTTCACGGAGAGGCTTTTTATTTGCTTATGAAACTTTTCATGGTTTTTTTTTTTTTTTTAATCTGAATTTCCGAAAAAGATAACAGTTTTACATTTGACAACTTTTTATATTAAAGTCTTTCTTCTTCAATTAATAATCTTAAAGTGTAAGCGGAAAGACCCACTTGTAACTCCCCCAAAAAATCTCAAAAGTGTGTAGTCACAGGTAAATAATATTTCCAAATAAGTTTGGGATCCTATCTTCCTATATACTGCACATCGTTTGATTCGTTTCTCAGGATGCTGTGGGATTTTTCAATTATATAAAGGGAAAAATAAAATAAAATAAAAATCCAAGAGGCTCATGTATAATTTGTAGAATTTTGCATAAAAACACACAAGAAAATGACCTATATAGCAATCCAGCAGCATCCAATGATTCAAAAGTTTCACTCATAAGGGTTAATCTTGTTAATTAGAAAATTATAGGATGCTTTTCTTTTGATGAAGTAAAACCTCACCAAGGCAAGACCTACCCTGGGCAGTAAACCCCGAATACATAACCCACCTCGCCGGGCACTTTAACCACTAGGCTGCACCGGGTTAGGATGCTTCCTACCATACGATATAGAAATATGATCAAGCATTATGGATTTGCAAGTTTGTATGATCACTAGTAAAACCACCATACAATAAGCTGATATAATCATGCAATTACCAGCAGCTAATTATTAGTTAAACTATGAAACAAGACATGACCATGTGATATTTCGATTGTGAAAGAACACAATGAAGTGCTACAGTAGAGGCAAATTGCTTAAAGCTCAAACCAAGTTTATCTCATGAGTCTAAATAATTATTTGAATGACATTGGAGCACATTGAGGAAAGCATGATTCTCATTTCAGGATGCCTTGGACTTTGGCGGCGATGGAAGCAACTGCATAGCAGAAACCAGAAAATCTACATCAGCAAAATATGGAAGATTTGCAAGCACTAGTTGCTAGAGAAGCTTAATGTCATCAATATCAAAGCTAATTTTTTCATCATAATGGATTTTCTTTTTCCTTTTTTTTCTTTAATAATGAACAAGATTGGTGGCAAAGAATTGATAAGCACCTGATAACAAGAGATTAGCGAGGAAACAAATCCAAAGGCTCCAGTTACACGGGGGTTAACTTTCTTAGGTGCCAATTGAAGCAGCCCAACAGCTACCACTATATCCATGCCAGCTTTAATTAGGGCCAAAGACCTCTCATTTGATTTTTTAAGTTTGGCACGGTATTCCTCATTCTGCATCCATGGAGACCAAAGCATACAAGGGGGAGGGGTTCATTGGAACAGAAATCAGAATGGCAATTAAAAAAAAAAAAATTATGATGAGCAATCCATTGTAAAAGGAATGGTAAACTTACTTGATATTTATCGTCTTTCTTAAGTTGCTTTTCTATCTTCTTCATTGATGCAGAAAGTCTTCCAAGCTCCCCAAGCTGATATAAGATGGGGCAAAAACACATAATACCAATATTTCCAGTTCTTTGGGGGTGGGGGGGAGTGGGGATAGAAGCCAATTGTTAAGAAAAAAACAGACAGCAGCAAACCTCAACCAAAGTGGTACAAATCGAAGAACCCATCCAACAGAAAAGAGAGATGCGGCCAATCACGTCAGCCCGATCCTTGTTCTACAACAAACCAAATATCTTTATTAAGAAAAAAAAAATCAGAAATCAATATAGAACACCTGGAAACAGAAAAGAAAGAAAGTTGCACTCCATACCTTATAAATGCCTGTCCTCCCAAGCCACACAATTTGATCAAGAAACAAGAATGTGGACAGTAACGCGTTTTTGGACTGTAGCAAGCATTAAAATAGGGTCACCAAGAAGAAGAGTATGAACAAGATCTTAGAGGTGAAAAGACTCATTCATACCTTTCCGAGCAAAACAAGGGGAAGGGGAGTTCCTGCCGGAGTTGGACTGATAAGAGCATGCAAGTCATTGACAAACTGCAAATCGACACAGTGAACCATAAGATGTTCCAGACTTAAAACTACTAGAAAGAAAAATCAGTCTCAGATTTCTTATGTAGCACAAAGTAGTTAAAAATTTACAACAAGAAAGCTTCCCTTATTATGAATTATATATTCTCTCATCTTTTTCTTTTTCTTTATTTTTTTTTAAAGTAAGTAATTAGCCCCACAGGGAGGGAAAAGGGGAGATTCTCTCATCTAATTATTTCTAGGAAGCAAACAAAGCATCGATAATTAAATAAAGCTTATAGATAAACATTTATCTATAAAATGAACAAAAAGGTAGGTGACAGAACACAAGAAATTTCTTGGGCTTAAAAGTAAGAAGTATCAAATTATGCAACAATTCCAAATGAAACTAAATAGAAAGAGTTGGTTCACATGGTAAAACCAAACCTTGAAAAGACGGAAGACCTTCCGTGCCAAGCTGGTTGATTTGTCAACATTTTGGGCTGTACCAGGCTCTCCATTACTCAAGTATTTGGAACCATATTGTATTGCCCTGCATATCTTGTCCCTGGCTTCTGCCTTGTTCAAATACAAAACAACGAGAGCAAGTTCTGCCCTAGCTACATCCAGCGTACTCATCTTTTATGCTGAATAGTGAATACACCTAAAAAAATTGAGGTCCCAGTTAATTTCATTGTAACTGACCAATAAAATGAAGAATAACACCATAAGGTCATGTTCTAGCATTATATTACCAAAATATAAGAAGAACAATAATCAACTTTATATACATGAGGAAGGGGAAGAACAGGTTCTTCTCGCAATGAAAAGTCACTAAGTAACAGTTCTTACCAATACCAACGATTTATTTATAACATGTCAATTAGAAGTAACGACATCAACCGACAAAATAAATTCTGTAATAAGATACACTATAAGAATCAAAATTTCAAACTTCCATATAATAGTATGTCAAGTGAACACTTTAAGAGTCGATTTCGTAAGCCAAACGTGTGTTTTTAAACAAATTTGCGAAAAGTGTCCCATTTGGGAATGGGCTTGAAAAAAGAATGATGGTTTAAAAACATGGAAAAAGTCACAATTTCAAATTGCAGGTAAGAAGGTGTGTTTTTTAAAACGCACAATTTTAAAGGCAAAACCGCGATTTACCTTCAACGCTTAACTGCATCTTTAAAAATCACATTTTCATTACTTGCAATTTGAAATTGCTACTTTTCAAACTGCATGTTTTGAAATTGCTAAACCAAGCAGACCCTCAGTAGCACATAAATAACAGCCTATTAGCAGCCACTAAACAATGCAGAAAGGAAAGTCCCAAAATCGTCTTCCCACGAAAGAATCACTACAACACCCACTACAGGAACAGGAACATTTGTACACTTATCCAAACTCAGAAATCAATACAACGTATCTAAATCTTGCTCAATAACTGAAATCAGAAAATCAATTCCGTTTATACAAGGACAGTAGTATGAAAAACATTATCCAAGACCAACCAAACTGTTTTGTCTTTGGGAATATTCATTAAAGTCTGTTTCGTTGCTGAAAAAGAGTAGGATGAGGAATGAATCAAATCAATTACTCGGATTTAAGAATTTTCTGTTTAATTGGGTTTCACCAAAAGAGAGAAATTCCTTCATTTTTCCGGATAATACGAGGCTATGGCTTTCCCGGTTAACTTCTACTCTAAAACAATAACAACAATAACAAAAAAGAAAAAGAAAAAAAGCGAAACAGGAAACAAATCTTGATATAAAGACGATTTTGAATTCACCAAATTAATCAAATTAAAATATCTCAATCCACAGTAACACAAAAGTACCAATATGAAACCAAATAGCAAGCAATACCCAGCTGAAAAAAAAAAAAAAGAATCATTTCCGCAGAAAAAGAATACCCAGCTGAAAACTCAAATCTTTGCCTATAAAAGCAAAATACTCAAATATTTAAAAACAAAAATGAAATTTCCCATTACCGGTGTACCTGAAGTGCAAATCAACGATAAAAGACCTGGGGTCTGGGAATTCTAAATTCTATATATGCACACAGAGAGAGAGAGACAGAGACAGAGAGAGAAAGGTACCGAAGCAAGTGGCCGATGAATTGGCCTCGAAAAGCGTAAAACCGCTCTCCGTGAACCTCAGAAGCTTTCTCTGGCGTCACCTCTCTCTGTGAATCGTTTAGCTTTCCTCTTTGATAGGCTCTGATAAGGGTTTCTTTGGTCCTTCTTTCCTATAACAAACAAACAAAATAATATAATTCTTATACCCACAAAAAAAATAATATATATATATATATACACACACACACACACACACACACACACACACAAGCTTTTCCAATGTACATTCAATATATAATTTAAGTTTATTCTTGACCGTTCGATATCAGTATTTTTATGAAGGCAATGGATCATCACCTGGGCCGCTTCAGCAAATTATTATCTACGCCGTTGTGATGAGATCTCTAGTATCTGGTTCCTGAATGATTCAATTTCGGGGTGCCATAGTAATATTTTGGTCAAGCACGTATCTTAAGGAAGATATAGATGGACCGTTCATGATTTGTCATCTCTCATCCTTATCTGGATTGTTGACACTCCACTACTCCATTCGGACAAGTTTCCCAGACAAGCATTACGTACGCAGGGAGGTGCTTGGACACAAGCACAATGGAATTCTTATACTTGGTTTTCTTTGATTCTTCCTTTCCTTTTCTTTTTTTGCTTTTAAAACTATTTTCAGAAGTCTTTTGTTAATTATTTATTTATTTATTTATTATTATTATTATTATTTTTTTCTATTTTTAGATTATACATTAACAAATAATTCAATATTTTGTTTTTTTTTTTTTTTTTATAAATCTGTATTCTTTCTTTATTGTTTGAATATTTGGATAAAACATGTAGCCAACTTATTATTCAAAAAATTCAAAAAAAAAAAGGGTAAGTTGGCTTGGATGCACAGCCATCCCTCATAGGGCTGGGAACGGTCTGGTCGGTATCGGTTGGAGCATTTTTACTTATTGATTCATGAAAGTTGGTTAAGTCGGTTAATTAATCGACTTCGTACCGACAATAAATAGTTTCGACTTTTTTAGTTAATTGGTTAATCAATTAATATGTAGTCGGTTAGTACAAAAGATATGCTTTTATTAGTTTATAAATGAAAATAAAAAGTAAATTCATAGAGCATACACTAAAAAAATAACCACAAATCAGCTCGACAAGCACAGTAAGAAAACATACAAAATAAAATTCAAAATTCACTTAAAAAATAGATTAAGTTGGTTAACCGACAAAAAAGAAATTCTACCACTTACCGAACCGCACCGATGTTGAAACTGTATTTTTATTCCGCCTACCAACTACCGAAGTCGGTTGTCAGTTAATAACAGTTCGATGGTAGTTGATAGGTGGTAAATGGTACTTATACACTTAGGCTTAGTCATCCTAATTTTTTTAAAATAATAATAATAATTAAAAGAAAATGAAAATTATAGTTTTTTTTACGAGTAAAGCTCTGTTTTGGTTTCTCAACATTATAAGAAGGTGTATTTTATAAAAAATATTTTCTCAAATGTTGACCTCACTATAAACACTTGTAAAACACAGATTTTCCTTTTATATCACATAGAATAGTTTGAAACATATTAACAAACATTCTCCAATTTAGTTTTTTCATAATATATTTTAAAGCTTTAGTTTTAAATTTGATATAAAAGGAAAAATTAAAGTTGTGAGATCGGAGACCTAAAAGCAGTCTACCTGCTGCATAAACAAACTAAATCTTCCATGATGTCATGTTACTTTATCTTATCATCAAGGAAGATAACAAATCTTTACAACGTCATATCCAAAGGTTTAACACATAGGATTTTGGCACCATTCCCTGTCACTAGTTTTCTCATTCAACATGAATGATAAAATGTTTGCTTTTTTTTTTATTTTTATTTTAGGGAAGCTCAAAAGCAGCATTTTGAAACATCCTATTACTATTAAACCTTAATGCAAAGTTAATTTATTTGTATGCCCTATCCATCTTGTTCGGTTAGGAGCTTTAACACTTACTCAAACTGTTTAAACTCCTGTCCAAACAAGGTTAATTCCGTACAACCATCGGAATTGAGAGTTAAATGCACAGCAATGAAGCCATCAAGGTTCAAAAACCAGCTGGCAGCTGTCATGCTCAATTATTTAAATCCTTAAATTCTCTACCAACAAAGATGGACCATGGTGAATCATATACCACGCACAAAGACAAGAAAATTTATGAAGCACATGAACAATCTTCTATAAATTGTAAAATCTTTCCCTGATTCAGACGCTTAACAGCTAGCTTTTGATGTACGCGGGGAATTGCCATTATTATGGCTTCACAGACATTGTAGCAGAATGGATATTCATTTATGAACAGTATAAAATTCGAAATTTAAATTTGATCACACAACTCCACCAAAGAGGAAGAAGAAATTTGATTGCAAGAGGATTGTGTTGCATAGAGAAGAGAGGAAAATATGAAAGGGGACATATAGAGACCATATATTGAATAAATAGTACATTCACTGCATAGATCAATAAGCTTGCGCATTCCAGTTCAAATCAGGAACTACTTTGTTTCATATAGACTATGAAACAGCGATCATACAAAACATAAAAGAAAAAAATAGAAGGGAAAACATCATTATACAGAAGACACTGGAAAGTTTTATCTATTTCCTGCTGAACAAACTTCTTAGTTTTCCTCTTTCCAACCGCTCCAGTAGCTTCTTGGCACCCGGGATGTCCATTTCTGTAAGCTTTTTAAGATACCCAATTGCTCCATAAGAGATCATCAGCTTCTTACATTTCTTACTTGAGGATAGAGATGCAAGGCAGGAAACGGCGTACTTTTTCGAAGTGTTTTGTGGACTTGGGTCGAGCAATTGGACCAGATTCGGCACACTTTTATCATCCTTCTTAACTTCTCTGCAGTTTTGTGAAAGGATCATCAGGCTTGAAATTGCCTGCGCAGCAACCTCTCTAACACTGTTTGATTTAGCCTCAAGCATCTTGACAAGCAGAGGAATGCACCCAGCTTCACCTACCATTTTCTTCATCTCTGTTGAGCTACAAACCCGACAAATTGCCGATGCAGCGGCTTGTTGTGCACCCAATGATCCAGATTTAAGCACATGAACTAACCGGGGCAGGAAACCAAGAGAAAGCAAGACTTCTATGGAAACCGACGCAACCAAATTTCTTAATGCACCAACTGCAGATTCTTGAGGCAGTGGACCATCAAGATAAACCAACAGGCTCCTAACACCACCTTCTGAAATAACAGACCTTCTTAGATTGTCATTGCTGGCAGTGAGATTCTGCAAGCACTCTGCTGCATATTCTTTGGAACCCAACAAAATTCCACAATCAAGAAGATTGATCATAACCCTTACAATCCCTTCCTCGGCTAGGGTTTGTCTCACCTCCGGGACAGCTGATAGATTCTTCAAAGTACAAGCACCTGCAGCCTGAGAAACAGAATCACCAGTCCAACAGACTTCAATCAGTGGACGAACGCCACCATGCCCAACAATCGCACGAGCTGTGTCCGGTGACATAGACAATCTCTGAAGAGAGATTGTAGCCTTCTCTTTGCCCACTGAGCTACCTGACTCAACAAGCCTAATCAGAGGAGGCAGGACTCCTTCTGAAACAAGCCAATTCTCACAACTCCCTGATTCTGCTAGCGAACAAATTACAGTGACCGTCTTCTCCCGGATACGAGGAGATGTTGCTGTGAGTAATTGAATTAAAGCAGCAATATTGCTCCGCCCCAAAACAGCCAAAACATTCTTTTCATCTTCTTTCATTACTTCGACAAGGCTGTCAAGAGCTCTGTGCTTTGCTTCTAAGTGCCCGATCTGAAGGCGCGCAAGCAATTCCCTTAGATTACTATGAGTTGCAGCCGCTGGTTCAGCTGAAGAACCAACCACAGATAAAGGCAAAGTAGCCTCACCAAGCACCCCGGTCTTGATCAAAAGCCCACAATCCCTCAAATTCAAGTCCAGTTTCCCTAACAAAGCATCCAAGTCACTCTGCATCCTAAGCTTCCCTTCATACTTCTCCCCCACACACAACTCAGCTAATTCTATCGCGTTCTTCAACGTCTTCGACATGGCCTGCAATTGCTCCTTACAAAGTGCATTCTTTGAGAAGCAAGGGTGGCTCGACAAGTCTGATAAACGCAATGGGATCTGCTCCAATTTTGATATTATCATCTTCCACCTACCAGGGAACCCCTTCACCTCCCTAGCCTTAATAAGTGCCACTGGAACGAGCTCTTGGGCATGAGACGAGCACTCTTCAGCAGTCTGAGTATCTGCTAAAACCTCAGCTCCACTCTCTTCCACCATCATTTCAATATCAGTCTCGATCCAATTTGTTGGCGGAAGCTACAAGAAATGGAATTCAGAGAAAACCAAGGCCTGTTGTAAGCTAACAACCCCAGATGAGAAAACTCGGAAAGGATATGATATTTGCATAGAAAATTAGATGGCAGTGGAGCAGTTGCAATCATAAACACATGAATTATAAATTAAGACTGTAATAAAATAAAAAAAATAAAAAAATCAGGGATTAAAAAAAACTAGAAAACAAATGGGACAACATCAAGAGCTTCGAGAATCTTGTATGATCACACACAGCTTTTTTGCTGAAAACAATACCCGACCAACCAAATGGAAGTACCTAAAGATGCCCCACGAGTCCTTTCCACTGCTCTGTAAATGCAAGTGCTCATTTAATGCCAACACAACTGGATTTGATTATTCAAAGTATTGTGATGAAAATGAAAGAAGTTACTTTTAACGGCTAAGCAGTGCCGTCCAATTAAGATTTAAGCAGCCGTCGGCACGATTTTTTTTTTTCTCCCCAATCACCAAAATAGCCCTTTAAAATTAAGGGATGTACTAATTTATGAGGGTATTTTGGTAAGTATGAACTAAAGCTACAAACTTTACTTTTCCAACCAGAATGTGGTGAATACTGAATACTGTATCTTTTATCAGGTTTATCTACTGAGTTTTTGCAAAGCTGATCCTGATCTGTATTCAACGGTCAAGATTTCTTGGAGAGGTTGGGAAAAGTTGGAACCTTAGCTGTATTTTCCATGTTTCTCACATAGATGGAGCTTCCTGGTTAGAGAGAGAGAGAGAGAGAGAGAGACTTTGCTTTGAAGAGAAGGTAGAAGTCTCTATCTACAGGTGTATTTTATTGAGTGTATTTAATTTAATCAAAATGGACAATCCCCACAGAAAAAAAGAAAATGGAAAGAAAATTCTAAGCAATCAATAAGAAATACAAAATTTTACCTCGAATTGACTTGACTTTCCTTAACTTTCAAAGGATTCTTCCACCACTAACAGCCACCAAACAGTGCCCCTCTCGCTCTCTCTCTCTATCTCTCTCTCTCTCTGTGAATTGTTCTGTAGGAGCAAGGTAAAATAAAAATGATACATAATGAGCAATAATTCCATAGTAGCAGAAAACAAACTAAATTCCAAAATATAAAACAAAAGAGAAGAACGAGTAAAACAAAATTGCCTTTTTTGAATTAGGCATCAAAGAAAGGAAGCTGAATCAGCTTCAAGAACCAACCTTTAAGACTCAGTAACTCAGAAGGTGTCCCTTTTTCACGCAGAAAGCAAACCAACATAGCTTCATCTTCAAACCTCACTCTGTCTCTCTCACACTAAGCTGTAACTCAGAAATGCTTCCAAGGAATCAGCAACCCACCATACCTTGACTTCAAATCTTTCTCCTCTCTTTCTCTCTCACTACAAAGAAAACCCAGAAATGCTTCCAAAATCAGCGATCAAAAAACAGCTGGATCTTCAAAAACTCTCTTCTCACTCTCACTTTCAGACGACACTGACCCGGAAAACAATTTCTCAGAATCAGATATAGCTAGGGCTAATTTTTGTTCCCTAACGAAGAAACTGACATCAAACGGTCGAAATCATTTAAAAGGAACAAAAAAAACCCAAGAAAAATATGCAGAAGAATCTTCCACCTGGAAGAATAGGAAGAGATCCAAGTTTGAAAAACGCTCCTAAAGAAATTCAGCTTTTTCCACTATAAGACACACACAGAAATAGTGCATAACAATCGCAACTAGATTCAAAAATCAAACTTCCTCTCTCTCTCTCTCTCTCTCTGTGTCTCTGTCTCTGTCTCTGTGGGTTAATGGAAGGAAATGTCTCCCTCAGATTCTCTGTAAAATAACGCATTATTTTACTGTGCATGTTTTAAAGGTAAATGCCGAACACGATGAGAGATCAGACGGCTGTGGTTGAGGTTCAGACAGAGTATCCGACCGTTGGGATTGGGTAAATTTTGAATATGCTTTTCGAAAGTTTACGTTACCAATGTGAAGAGATGGCCGTGGCTGCCACGTGTGCGGTGGAACGGTTTATGACTTTTCAAAGTGGTGCATAGGTTGAGGATTGAGATAGATACCACGTGCGAGGGAAACAGATCATGGGAAAGTGTGTTTCAGACGGTTGGATTTACCTATTTGACCTTGTAATGTTTTTTTGAATTCGGATCGTTTGTGGAGAGTCCAGCAATATATAGGGCCCGGCCTATGAACGCTCCATAATATTGTGTTTTAAACGTGTAATTGTTAAATTATTTTTAAAAATTAAAATGCAAATGTGGACCAACCTGAATTTGTTGCATTTGAAAAAGAACAAATAATGTGACAACAAGTCTATTTTTAATTAGTATATTTTGATTTTTCTCGATCATCAAATGCAAATATGCATTCTCAAAGCCTCAAATGATAGTTTAATTGGATGTGAACCACGCCTCATGAAACGGAAGTCACTCGTTCAACAAATATGCATAATATGCATTCATCTTACAACTCCAAGAAAACACCTTTTGAATTAAGTGACAAATGGGTTATAGTTTTGAACTAAAGAATGCAATCATGAGCTTGAGAAGAATCAAATAGTGTGATGTTATAATATTGATCTCGTAATTAGTGGGAAAGAAGAAGATGTGGACACCGAATGATTAAGCTAATGCATTTTGAATGTTTAAACCAAGGAAAATAATGATTAAATGGCTCATGAGAGTCATGTTTTTTCATCTCTAGTTGACATATCATTATCAGTATAAAAAGCCAAAGTGTCCAACCAATTGGTCCATGCCACTAGTACATTGACTCTACGACAAACATACCCATCTCATTTCTTTCAACTTATCCCTTTTTATTGTTGAATTTGTACCCACTTTTTCTTTGATATGTTTTTAGTGGGCGAGGTAGTGATGTACTTCCCAATGGCTGCGGTAACAAACAAGAGCTCCATGCAACAATAATAATATAATCAAATATATGAGGGAGAGGGTTGGGTGAGTGAACCAGGACGCGTGAGGATGGTCAGGGTGCGGGTGGGGCTTTGGCGTTGCGTAGCCAGGACGTGACGATGTTGCCTGTCGACTACGCACAATTTTCCCGAATTATTTTATTTTATTTTATTTTTTGTATTTCCGAGTAGTGGTGGCCTATGTTGCATCCACCCACCACTTTGCCTTCAACCCCCACTGCTTTCAACTTTACAAGTAGGGCCGTAGCCCGGTGGTAATTCGACCACTTGCATTGAATTTGAGTAATATTAAAAATATGAGTATAAAAAATTATATAAATTAATTTAAATTTGAGTTCACCTTAATTATGACACAAGCCATTAAAATAGGGATGGATGATACAACCCGACCCAAAATACCATTTAATAATATAAATCGTGTGGAATTAACTCGACTTGACCCATGTGTATATATATATATATATATATATATATATATATGAATTATGCAAGTGAATCATGAATTAAGCAAGTTGACACAAAATTGACTTGTTTATTAATCAGGTTTAATCGGATCAAGGCGGTTTGACTTTAATTCTATTTTACTAAACCATAACATGTTAATTTAATATTAAGTTCGTATTAAGTTTGTAAGTCTTATAAAAAATTGTTAACCTTGCTTATAAGAAATACACATATAATCTACAAGTTGAATGCACCGTAAAAGGAGTAAGGGTATACATCACTCTCTATCTCTCTTTCACCCCTCCTAAAGCCTATATAGAATGGTCCCCTCAGCATTTGGTACATGAAGATCTTTATGATTTTTTGGTCACATAAGTTTTGAAAAAACATGAGGGAGATTGGAGGCTAATAATGAATAGATTTTTTTTTTTTTTTTTTTTGCCCTAGATACTATTTCCTGGTTTTAAGCTGAGTTACATGTATACCCTTTAGAAGTATGAAAACTTTATTTATTTGCTAGACAGTTTTAAGGGCATAAAAGTGATTGAATGACTCAAAATGGATTGAAGGCGGCGGTAGGAAGAGAACCAGAGAGGAGAAATAGTAAATGGAAAGCTTCCTTGAGGGCCTATTTTCTACTTGTCACCAAACGTGATGAGAAGTGATGGAAAAATAGTAAACCTTTTGTTATGCTCAAATAAATAAATAAATAAACCCAAGAGCTTTCTATTTTTTTTTTTTTTTTTTTTTCGTAATGTGATAAATACCACCAGACAAATAAAAAAGGGTAAATTATACATTTCAAAGAAGATCTCTCCTTATGAATCTCCAATGAATAATGTTATTTAGTAAATTGTTATACAATTACCTTACAACTTAATGATGTCACAATAAAACTAAACCGTTAGATCAGCATATAAAATAAAAATAAAAAAAATAAAAAATAAAAACATGAGCTGAGTTTCACTACCACTTCATTATAATTGTATAACAATCTACTAAATTGCATTACTCATACCCAACCAAAAATGGGGAAATTGTACACTTGTTCAACCATCTCTCTTTCCAATCTTGTTTTTGGAAGCATTCTCACAGGATCTCTCCTATTCTCTCTTCCATTCAAATCAGGAATGAGAAAGATCCTCTCTTGTAGTCCTTTCTTCCTTATTCAATTAGAAAAAAAAAAAAAACCATCTCTCTTTCCTTAGTTCCCACCAACTTTATCATTTCTTATCTACTTTGATTGCAAAGCACGGTTTTTGAGATGATGAAAATTACATGCTTTGAGTGTACACATCATAAACTCACAGCGTATAAAATTTGGGCAACTTAAGAGAAGATGTTGTAGAGCCCATCTGTCTTGGACAAGTAGATTCCACCTCTTAGACTGTCCAGAACAGGTGAGCTCAATAACATTTCACAAAAGCAAAGAGGTGAGCCCAATAACATTTCCCAAAAGCAAAGAAATTTGGGCAGCGTAACCACTGAGAATGTTTATTTTCCTGAGAGCGAGAGAGAGAGAGAGAGAGAGAGAGAAGGGGGAGGGCTTGATGTGACCACTATGTTAAACTTGCTAACCAATTCAAAAGCATATGGAAGTTCACAATTACCGTACAAAAATACAAATAACAAGTAGATAACTGAGCCCTGCAATGTCTGCAACCAAACAACAGACTACAAAGTGAAAGAAAAAGCAAACCTACCAACCATCTGACTGGAACTTTTATTCTGCCTCTGTTCAGGAACGGGATCTTTCCCGTGGTGGTGGTGAACGGCTGCATTGTCAAATAGTATAGTCAAGATTCAAGTATCATCTATTAACATATCGTACAAGGTTGGTTGAACAGACGGACAAACAACTGAGAAAAGCAAATGTCTCAGAAAGATTTGAAGTTTGAACCTGTCATATCTCCCATTGACTGGGCTCTCAGGTCTTTCAAACTTGGGACTTCCCCTTGTTTCAGGTCTGGAACTTGGATTTGATCCATGGCCATAGTCTGGGCTATCCCTATTCCTACGATATGGACTTGGGGATCGCACACGATCATAGCTTCTCCTATCAGGAGACATGTCCCGGCCTCTTCTATCAGGACTATAGCCATTTCTTTTATCATCATCATCTCGAACTGCATATTCCACTGAAATGACCCGATCCATGAACTTACTGCACACCTCAAATATGAATAAGCCATAGTTAATATAGTGAGCAGATTTGCAAATAAGTGTTAGGCACCCATAAAACTAATTATTTCATAAGAAATGGTAGCGGTACCAAATCTTTTGCCAAGATATGAGTACCAAAATGATGTGGAGCTTATTCATTAGAAACGATCAAAATAATTAATCAAAAAAAATGCTACGGGTACCAATGAATAAGCTCCTTGATATTCATCTCTCAGTAAAAAATTTGTTATCCATAGCATTTCTTTTATTTCATAGGGCTCTTTTGAAAAGCAACTATATTGATATCCAATAACTTCTTGATCAAGTATACTACCAGTCTAAGCATTTGCTGAAGGAAAATACAACCTCATATTCGTTGCATCCAATGCTTTGGTAGCATCATCCTGTGACTCATACTGAATAAATGCAAAATTCCTTCTAATCCTTATGTTCAATATTTTTCCATATTGATCGAAGTGCCTCTCTAGATCCCTTGTTCTCGTATAACTTGGGTCAAAATTAATGACAAACAAGGTTTTTGATGGTCGCGTGCTAGCTGAAGATCTTGAACCACCAGGCCTTCTAATGCCACGTTCATGCTGCAATACAATATATGGTGATTGGTTTGAAGGCTACACTTGGAGTAAAAACACCCAACAACTGTTGGGCACTAAATGGGTATAACGCTTGTCCATTTCAATGATTTCATCATGTTTAATACAAAAAAAACTATCCTTCTGACAAGAGTAAAGAGAAATGCAACATTCACAAGTGTGTGCCTTAGCATGAGCATGCACCACCAGGGAAGGGTATGTGGAGATGTAATAACCAAAACCATCATAACCGTTGAGGTGAAGTCTTCTGTGGTGATGTTTTATGAAATGAATCATTTGTGAACCTTAAGATAAATTTAATTAAAAAATAACTCATGCAAATCTGATATGTGTATGGGAGAGAGAGAGAGAGAGAGAGAGAGAGAGCATGCCTAACAAACATGCTCCAAAAATATGCGACACAAATATCGTAAAATGATCACATATCAATGTTCAGACCCAAGCAACACAAGCATCTTAAATCACCTTGGTCCACTCAACACGAAGTCGGCGGCCCTTTCGACCAAATTCTGTCCTGTCAAGTCTTCGAATTGCATACTCAGCATCTCGTTCATCTTCCATATAGACGAAAGCAAACCCTAGGAAACCAGAATGTTAAGAACCAGAGCAGGAAATTTTCAGTTATGTAAAAAAGTTGCCAAAAGCAAAAAATTCTGCTCGTGGACAGTTTAGAAAATGGGGAAATGTTGACTCGTCAAGCACCAAAAAATATTCATATTACAAGGAAAAAGAAAAAAACTGTCAGAAAGTAACACAACACCTGCCACTGGCTGAAAATCATCATGATTTCTATGTTGAAACGTGTCGGAAACTGAACACTGAGCAAAAATCATGAGGAATGAAAAAGCAATGGTATCTGAGGTAGTGTAGGATGGCAGGGCTAGGGCAGATCAGATTAATTCTTCTGGAAAAATACAAGAAGATGAAGCTTGGGCACATGCTAGAAAAGAAATGCAGAGAAGTACATCCACCCAAGAAGAGCATGGACATTCCAAGTAATCCTGCGCCAAAGAAATGGTTGAGTATGGGGGTTTACACTCTAATGAAACTTGCTTCTGTTGAGGGAAAATAACATATACACCCATTTGAAAATGATTATTTAAAAAAAATTAAATATTGACCCTCTTGAATATCAGCTATCTTTTTCTAACAGCTATCAGATCATGAATTTCATGAGAATCGAAAAGATGACATTAAATGCCATTTTTAAGGGTACTCCAAACAGCCAGAAGAAAGAGCTCAATTGATTAAACATGAAGGTGCCATCACATATGTGCACCCTCTGCGTCCACAAACTCAGCTTCTGTCTCTTTTTAAACTAAATACTATAATATTTCAACTGACAGGAAAAAGGCATTTATGTCATGCCAAGATTTTGATATAGTAGCAAAAAGTAATTTGGCAATAAAACTGACAAAAAAATTTTGTTTTTGTTTTGATAAATAATAAAGCTGACCAAACTGAGAAGAAATAAATCGATAATGTAACTGGTCAGTATTATTGTTGGGTCCTATGACTGATATACAAAAAGGGTCAATGAGTTCTTTCGATATTATCATTTTCAATGGGTGTATGCTATTTTACCCTTTCTTAAACATGTCAAAACCCCACTATGACTCAACATAACAGGACATTTTCATCGTTGAGTTGTGTAGTCCGAATAGCGTTTATTCATGCCCACCTTTGTTCAGGGAAATAGTTGCTGTTAGGTTTTTCCATTGCATCAGGACTTCTGAACATAAAATCTGTATTCTACCATACTTATAAAAATCAACCTAGGCATCAATGCATGTGTTTAAACTTCAATATATACTCACCCGTACAGAATATGAGGAACTAGGATAACTCAGTAACGACACTTTTCCAGATTTCACCACATCAATGTAAAGCAAACCTTTATCACACTGATGGAAGCAGAAGTAGATACTAGGCATCATAGCTCAGAAACCCACATATAAAAATGTAATCAAGAGAAATCACCAAAACCAACAGCCCAAAGAATCTTTCATTTTTCTAATAGCTTGACCACTCAATGTGAGCTCAACATCCACAGAAGAGAACAGAAGTGTACAAAAGAAGCCAGTGGGAAGTAATTAACCATTCTATATTAGGTAGATCAACAAAGAATAACAAAACAAGTAACTGAACAACAAATGTCACCTTGGACTAATGCAAGATCAAAACACTAACAATAACATTGTAGGGAAAAAAAAAAAAAAAATCTTACCAGACTTCATATCCACCCTCTCAACCCTGCCATATCTTCTAAAAAGTCGCTCAAGATCAGACTGCCGTGCATCAAATTCAATGTTACCGCAAAAGATGGGCTTCATATTCCTCAAGTTCCAAGAATCAAATTTTTTAACCCTTTAATGAAAAACATGTGGAAGAAAAAGGAGTAAGGATACAAGTATTTTATCAAAACAACGTTCAAAAAGGACCGCAAAAAGGTATACTTGTTTTCTATTTTTGCTAAGAATAATGTGAGAAGAAGGGGGGAGAATGAGGACGATACAAAGGTTTACTTAATTACCTAGCAAGCTTAGTCATTCTTAAGAAAGTTGATCTACAAACATAGGAACAAGCACATCCTATTGAAATCGTCTTAAAATAGATTTTTCAGTTATCAAACTTGCATATGCATACACAAACAGCTCAAGTGAAAGAACCCACACAATAATACACAATGCTGATACCATACATTCTAATGCAATACGCAATTGCAAGCAATGAACTATGCCTTCCCATTAGGTAAATCATCAACTCCAAGGTACAAGTATGATCAGTCTTCTAAATCCTATTTTCCCAATACTTAGAAAACAAAACAAAAAGGACCTTCTTAAGAAGAATTCATGCCACACAAAAATAAAAAATCTGAATCGCTGAAATGAGCTCTGGCTAAAACAGCACCTCCTCACTGTAAGAACAGAGTGGAGGGTGAAGTTGTGGGTTCAAAACCCGTCGGCTGCAAAGCCAAGTATCTACGCAATACTTAGCTACCCAATCTACAACTGCAGACAAAAGATCCATACAAAGCGACAAGCACACAATTTCTGATCCTACATTCACCCACCGAGCTTGCACATAATTACAAGCACTACGCCATTCAGTTCTTCAACTAAATAAAAATAAGTCAACAGCAAACAGATCGAAACAACTAGCTCAGATAACAGAAATAATTGTTTATAGCACACGAACTAAAATGAAAATAAACCACAAAAGAATTGGAAGTCTGAAAAAACAGAGTCGGATCCGTTGATATTACCGGAAAAGGTTTCAGTTTCGCACCCACGAAGCGTTGCGACGGAGGCGGGTGGAGGTCTCAGAGAAACCCTAGGTGTAATTGGACAAAATGTGGCTCAGAAATGTCTTTTTCTTTTCTAGTTCGAAAACAGCTTGGACAGAGACATACCATCAGAGATAAAAGGGCCAAAAAAAAAAAAAAAAAAGTCAGTAAAACGACGGCGTCCTTGAAGCAACAATCTACACTTGGGGTAGTGTTTGGTCATAGGGATTGTCTTGTCCTACTCGGGAGATGTATACTAAGCCGCCAAAAAATGAATTTGCGTATATATATCCTGAAAAAACTTATTCTTATTATTATTATTTTTTTTTTTTTATGAAAAATGAAAATTCAGTCCTTGTGGTTTACTTGATTTGCAATTAATTTCCTGTGGTATTAAAATGAATTCAAAGGTCCCTGAGGTATGCCAAAAAAATAATTTAATCTCTACAGTCAAATTCCGTTCACTGACTTAACAGATTCTAATAGCGTAAAATATTAGAGCTAATATAATTGTGATACTTGTACTATTTAAGTCAGTGTCATACTAAATGAATTTGTTAAATTAGTAGACGGAATTTGATTGTAGAGACTATATTGACATTTTGACATACTTCAGGGACCTTTGAGTTCATAGAGATAATTATAGAAATAATTAAAATCAAGTAAACCACTAATCTTTTTTTTTTTTTTTTTTCTTACATGTTCATACAAGGGAATGGAGAGACTTGAGAAATGAAAGATTCCAACTAATGACTTCCGCTTCATGAGATGTGGTTCACAGCCAATTGAGCTACTCATTGGGAACGAAAATTTTATGATTATTATTCTAACATCTGAAAATGTAAAAATAATCCATAAATCTAACTAATTTTTCATCGATTTTATTTTTATTTAAAAAAAATTCCAAACTATTTTTTAACATAAATTTTAAAAGAATAAAAAAATATGATTACTCCAACATATATTTCCTGGATGGGGTCAACGTGTAATCAAGAAGACCTCTTGAGTCATGGCCATGGGCCAAGGCTTAGCAAAGCGACCTCCATTGCAAGTTGGTGGGATGCTCACCTAATATCTACATAAATTTTTTTTTTTTTTTTTTAAAAAGTATTGAATATACCTATACAACATGCTATGATTCCCCATAAAACGGCCAAAAGAAGTAATGGTTCCAAAAAAAATTAAAATTAAAAATTTAAAAATCTTGAAAAAAAACTATTTCATATACTTACAAATCTACATTCTTCAACTTGATTACGGCTTAGGCATTGATTATCATTTCTCATCTGCTGGGGAAGTACCAAACTTTGATTAGATCCCAATAATATAATATTATCAACCATGATTACGATTGATCCAGGTTTCATGAAGTTCATGGAAAATCCAAACACCAGAGACAAGTGGGCAAACTTGTCGAGAGAGACAAGCTAGTTTTGTAGTTTGCATTGTTTTCTTCTTTGTTTGTTTAATTTCTCTTATTATAACTAGATCTTCCAGCCTCCTTTCAAGTGTAAATGTCAACTTTAAATCTGTCCCCATTTCACCAATTCACTCTCCATAATGATTACCAAGCTCAGTAAAGAGAGCTAATATGAAAACATCAATGGGAAATTGAAATCGGTGCAATACCGGCCAACATATACAAGAGAGAAAATGGGTGATTTTGTTGCTGTGGTGATTTAACCACCATTTTTTATTACGAGAAGTTTGGCCACCCAACCCAGCTATTTGAAGGTGGCCTAACTATTCTTGAAAAAAAAAATTGAATCGGCCAATTCTTTTTTCTACTAAAAAAAAAAAAATTATTTAGGACTTCGATTATTATTGTGTACCATAATAATGGAAAATGTCATATATAAAAAAACAACAACAAAAAAAAAACATATATGTTGTCACATCTCTATCTCTCTCTTTCTCTCTTCAAGCGAAGAACTTATAGTATCACTTGAAAGCAACAGCAACTTCATATAAGTTTTATACAACATAAGACATGATTAGCAACCACTTGATTGCTGCAGATTAGCATCCATGGTGATCCATGCCTAGCTGGCTTTAATTTTCTCCATTATATGGGGAGCCGCTGAAGGTTGGAGGGACCACCACAGAAGAAGAAACCTTGAACCGCTTACTCCTGGTGCCCTGATCAAGATCCACATCATCAAAACCAATCTGATCTGGGCTATCCATGTTCCACCCCATCATTCGCTCCATGAACCCTTTCTCACCAAAACTAACCTCTCCAATATCCGACCCATCTGACTCCAGCCCATGTTGGCGGCCGAAACCGAGCCACTCAGCGCTGCTTTCCGAAACACTAGTAGAGCTTTCCCAAGAAGAGGGCGCCTCGTTCCCGAAATGGGGCACGATAATGCTTGGCTGCACCGCCACTTTCTCAACGCTGTTGATGTCCATTTGGTTTTGGAATTGGTAGTTTCTGAAGTGAAATATCTTAGCAAAAGTGAAGTGATCACTTACCCTACTTTTCGAGGATTTATTGTCGCCATTCCTTGCCATGATACTCTGCAGATTTTTGCTCAGTTTTGCCTTCAACGAAGAGAAGCTGAGCCCATGCCTCCCTTCAGATTGTGACGGCGACCCCCCGTTGATTGGGGATGACGAACCCGATAGGCTCGAATTTGGGTTAACCGATGCAAAGTTGGTTCGGGCATTTTCCCCGCGTAGGGCTCGAGCCGCCTCGTCATACGCTCTAGCCGCTTCTTCTGGGGTGTCGTAAGTTCCGAGCCATAGTCTTACTCGTTGAGACGAGTCCTTGATCTCTGCCACCCATCTCCCTGACAGCCTTTGTCGAACTCCGACAAACCTACGGAGTGCCGGTTTGCTTGATTGCACCTTGCTGTTGGTGGCGGTGGCAATATTAGCGGTTTTCGTGGTTTCAGAACCTCCTGCCATTGACACAAAAATCGCAATAAACTGAGCTAGCTTTTAACTAGTTTTCTTCTGGCCGTTGATCAGCAAGGATTAAGAGAGGAATTTGTTATTGCATTTGAAAACTAAGCTCATTGGTATAGATGGTATCATCTGGCGCTATATATATATATATAAGGTAGCTGATAGCCCCAAGAAGAATGGATCCAGGCATATACCCATCTCTATTATTATTAGTTTGTTTCTTTACTATTTTTTAATCTTTCATGTTAGAATATCAACTAAATTAAATCATTCTTTTGCTATGAGTTCAAAATTTTAGCTTAGTTTCATAGCAAAAGTTTTGAGTTCGAATTTCATTTCTGCTAAATATTTACGTGTTAAGCTTCATTTATTAAAGAAAAATTTGAATCCACACGTAACGGAAAGCCTTTTGGGTAAGTAATAAACTCTCATATGAGAGAGCTTTTTGGATAAGTAATAAACTTTCATGTGAGAGAGATGTCATCACCTACATGATCAAACCAAACCAACTGTTTTTTATTGATTTAAACTTTTAGAATAAGTTTATAAAACAACTTTTTAAATCTCCAATCGTGTGCATAATGTACTTGCAAGTTGCCTAGCTAGCTTTGGCCCGATACGCGTAAGCTCTGTTCTAAGTATTAGACGGCTGCAAGGAGTGATGAAAAATGCAGTCTATATGCAGGCAGATGCCTATCTCTATCATGTCTTGTTTCTTTCTAATTTTCTAACTCTTCAACCACCATTTTTTTAAGCTTCAATCGTGTGCATAATGTACTTCCAAATTGCCTCGTCTTGGGCTCAATGAGCTTAAGCTTGGCTCGTTGGTTAAAACTACACCTAAATTCTCTGTTACATAGTGTAATGTTTTCTATGATTTAATGATGATTGCTTTTTCTGTTTTGCAGGAGGTTGTTTATGTACGTGGGAATTGAAACGAACTTGTGAAAAGAAGATTCTGGAAAAATGATTTGTACTTATTTCCATCGCACACCAAATTCTTCATCCTTCAACCAAGGCGATCGACCATGGAGCAACTCGAAAGCCGCGGCGCAATCAGACCCGAGCCAAACGGGCCGAACATGGAAAAATACAGAGAGAAGCCGACACAAAATGGCGGTCAAAGTTTGTCGGCTAGTAAATGAAAAACGGATTTGTAACGTTGCCATCGGAATTTTTTAAAACCCGGCGGGCAAGTTTAGTTTAATGGTTGCGACGTGGAGGTAACCGTTGGATTTTAGTCGTTGGAGATAGAATGATTTGTGGGCTCCAACACTTCGTACCGTGTCCTTTGTGCTGTTTGCATTTTCTTAGTGAAATAATGAAATATCATCCCTTAAATTTGAAGCAATTCTTAACATTAAATCATGTACTGCTAAGGCTTTGTGGGTTGATTGGAAGTACCCTTTTTTTAATTATTATTATTTGTTTTGCTAATCATGAGATTAAAATATTTCCGACAATTTAGACAGTAATTGTGAAACAACGTATAAGAAGCCCGCTCATCTGCCAAAATAAATTTTGGATTGCTTAATATTTATTCGGACAAGTGGATCACTAGATCTCGTATAATTTTTGGTTTCACAATTATTGCCTAAATTAAATTACTAAAGATCCCAACACTCTATTTAGTCCTAATCATGAGGGTTTTGATACCCAAAATTGAAAATTCCGTTCCTTTCAAGGTGGAATTGAGACATTTGTCTTTTAGCACGTGGATGTTGTGCACAAGACACGTGTGGAATGGCACGTGGAACCAATTTATGATCCAAATAGGTGATTATCCACAGAATCCTATGCTTCAAAAGAGCTTTGTATAAGGCCTAATCAGATATATACGTGGAATAAGCATGCAGCATGTTCTCCTTCAAGTTAACTGACTTAATTAGCAACTTGCTAATTTAGTCTTCTGGCCATTTACATGGTGTAAGATTGCTAAAAATCCCTTTTATGATATAAATTTGCCATAAATTTTTGCATATTTTGATCCAAAAAATCCTATTTATGCTTCAAAATGGATTTTAGAGGCTAATTATATATAATAAATATGTATAAGAAAGAGGCAGAGTGTTCCACTTGAGGCAAACTGAGTTTAGCAACCCACCAAGTGATGTTGTTTGTTAATTAACGTTGGGTAGCAAATTTAATGATTGCATCGATGATATCAACAAATGACCAAGTCATCATAAGTGAGCTGCGGATCGAGTTGAATCAATCTTCTACTTGACTGGTCATTTTCTCACTCACCAAACGGCATCTTACCTACTTTCCCCAAAGCATATAATAAAGTAGACTTATTACATGCGTCCATAAACGATAATAGCCAACAAAAAAAAACCTTTTATGCTTTTTCATCTCGTACGGCCTTTTCGTTTAATCTTGGTTGATGGAAGTTTTCTCATTATAGTTGTCATAATTGTGACAAATTATCACCATACCAAGTAGAAATTGGAGCCGGAGAGCGCAGGCCGAACACAGTCGACCGTACGGCTAACCTAAGATAACGAATTAACGCCGGTAAAAGAGAGAACGAGATCGTGATAGGTAGAAGAATAATCTAATGCAAGAATGATAGATTAATAATTATATAATGAAAGAAGTGTTGCCCTCTGATTGGGCTCAACCCTAACCAGTTGTGATGTCAAATTCACGTCTTCTAGTGAGATACGTTTTTTTTTTTAGGTGTTATTCGCTGATGGGGGTATGGTCTTGACAAAGGAGTGGTGTCGAATTTCTTGCCTACTGATAGGTTACGACCATTTCTCGTCAAGACTAAAGGGATAGCTAGAATGAGGTCGAAGGGCAACTATTTTTTGCCTTGTATCTCTCGTGGTTGTCTGATTAGTTAGTTTGTTGGTTTGTTCGCCTCGTAGGGGCTTGTGGTTTGGGCATATAGAACTACTCGATCGGCCCATGCCTGCATTAATCTTAATTGAAGATAGTCAAATGAATATATTATATGTAGGATTGGTAATAAAATAAAATAAAATAATGCTTATTGTGAGGAGTCAAACCCATGTAAGCGGGTACCCTACCATAATTTTTTTGAAGTTTTTTCATTATGTCTTCTATCTTGGCCGACGTGGTCCATTCTCAAAATGATCAGCTGAGATTGATCTAATTAGATCTTAATCATTAGGGGTGGGCATAGGTTGGGGCGGGGCGGGTATCGCCATTTTTCTCACCCACCCTGCGCAGTGCAGGTTCTGGAAATTTCAACC
Organism: Corylus avellana; assembly: GCF_901000735.1. Classification (NCBI taxonomy): domain Eukaryota; kingdom Viridiplantae; phylum Streptophyta; class Magnoliopsida; order Fagales; family Betulaceae; genus Corylus; species Corylus avellana. The sequence goes on from NC_081547.1 coordinate 1,956,055, forward strand.
CACCACCTGAGCACAATGAAGAAAATCCGCGCGGGTTCGGGTGTTGCGGGTGGGGTATATCGAGGCAGGTTGTGCGGGTTGAGTTCTCTCTTTCTCAGATCCTCTCCTTTCTTTCCTCCGCCGGCTTCTCTTCTTTCTTTCTTTCTTTCTTTTTCGTTTCATCTCTTCTACAGGTTTTTTCTCCTCCTAAACAAACACAAGTTACACAACCTACATCAGAACCCTTAAATCAAACCTAAACCAAAGAACTTGGAATTAAATCTGGACCAAAAACTTGAGATCTCTTGAGAGAGAGAAAAAAAACCTAGATCGTGGTCTAGAGGTGGGAGCGGCGTAGTAGCCCGTGGCCGGAGGATGTCAAGCGGCGGCGTAAACGAAGAGAGAAGTAGACGAGAGATGGAGAGAGAGCAAGAGAGACGAGAGAGAGGAGAAATGGCGCAAGAAAAAAATGATTAGGGTTAAGGTTTTTTTTGTTTTATACTTATATGGGGTTGGGCGGGGCGGGGTGCGGGAAAAAATTTTAAAACCCACAACCTGCCCCGCCCCGCGTGGGTTGGGGAAAGTCCACCCGCACCCGCAAAAAAACACTTAAAATCCGCGCGGGGTGGGGCGGGTTTGCGGGTTGGGAGGATTTTTGCCCAGCCCTATCAATCATCTTCATCGACGCTAAAGTAAAGACTTACTCAACTGAAAAAAATAAAAAAATAAAAAAATAAATAAAAATAGTACATTTATTAATAGAGAAAACCTTTTATTAGAAACGGGTTTTGATGCATTAGAAATAAGTTTTGGGGCGAGTTACGGCCGGCGGGGTTTGAGGCGTTCACCGCCGGCCAAACTCGTGGGTCTGGCTTTAATCTTGCTGGCTACGGGTTTTTTTTCTCTAATTTGGTGTGATTGTTCTCAATTTTATTTTTTGCATTTTTCTTAAATTGATGGTGTGTCACATAGTAATTGGAGGTTGTAAAAAATGTGTTATTAGAATAGACCTAATAGTAGGGGCTCTCTTATTAATTTCCTCCAATAATACTGCAATTTGTAGGTTTTTTTTTTAAAAAAAAATTTAATTTATGCAATGTCATTCAAATTACTAATAAAGTTGCAATATCTTTTATGTGTAAAAATGACAAAAATACTTTTAATGACAAATTTTAAAAAATCATTTTCCAATAATATGGGACATTTTACAAATTACAGATCGACTTCATTATTGAGGGGGTAAATCGTAAATGTACTACTTTCTCCAAAGCACAGACTTCATTTGGCGCTAGCCGCGGTACAGAACAAGAGGAAGATCCAGTGTCCAAGTCAATCTCTTTTTCTCTCTCGGGAAACAAACAATGGCTGATCCAGCTCTCCACCCAGAAACCCAACCCCTCAAACAAATCGCCATAGACTACACCCCAGAAGCCTGCACCCACTGCCCCAACTCCAACACCATCACCCTCACCTTCGATCACCGCGGCGGCGCTAGGTGGCGCACCACCACGAGGTTCCTCTACGGCACCTTCAGCGCCCTCATTAAGTGTCCTACAGGGAACACCAGCGGCCTCAACTTCAACCTCTACCTCTCCTCCCTAGAGGGCGACAAATCTCAGGACGAGATCGACTTCGAGTTCTTGGGCAAGGACCTGACCGTCGTGCAAACCAACTACTACACTGCCGGCACCGGCAGCAGGGAGAGCATTCACCAGTTGGGTTTCGACTGCTCTGATGGGTTCCACGAGTATGTGATCAAGTGGGGCCCGAACGAGATCCAGTGGCTCATTGATGGGAAAGCGGTGAGGACGGAGAAGAAGGGGGACGGTGAGGATTTTCCTGAGAAACCCATGTTTTTGTATGCCTCCGTTTGGGATGCAAGCTACATTGATGAGGCGAGGTGGACTGGGAAGTATGTGGGGTGCGATGCACCGTATGTTTGTGTCTACAAGGATATTCATGTGCCGGCTGGGACTGCACTGGAGTCTTCTTGTGATTCGTGATCTGGGTTTTTTGGGTTCTTGAGGTGGGTGTTTTCAGAAATTCAATAAATTAAAAATGATCGATTTTCATTGATGTTGTTTGATTTGGGGTGGGGGTAGTCTGTTGTATTCATCATATTATTTGGTGATGATAACTGTTGATGCCTTTTTGTTTCCAACTTGTGTTTCCATTTGGTTGAGAAAAGTATTCAAGAGTTGCTTACTCGAACATGGATGAATGAATAATATTGGTTGATTACTCTGTAAGATTGTAGTTTTTATGCTTAGTTTTGCTTCTAAAAATGTTTGTTCAGACTGATTTATATACATATAGCAAATCTTATCAATTGATGGAGGACGCCTAGAGCTTATTGGGTTTGCATATTGTAATATATGCTGTTTTTACTCACATCCAGCTTCATGTTGCAATGACAATTGAGAATTCCAGCCATCTATGACTCCAAGTTCTTGATTTGTTGAGTTGGGTATCAGATTATGAAGGCAAATTGCCAACATAGTGTTAATGAGATATTACTCGTCTGCCTATTACCATTATATTATTACCTTCAGTTAAAAAGTTGGGACTCCAAACCAGGTAGTCCATAGGCCATAATAAACTGGGCTTAAAATTGACAGGCCCATAATAAAATCCAAAAAAGAGAGAGAGAGAGAGATTGGAATCCAAATTCGAAAGGCCCATGGGCCAACTGGTTAAACGGATGGGACCTTCCTTACAACCGCTTATGTTAGGACTTAGCAACTGCTTATGTTAAGCACTCGCAACAGACTCTCTATACCCTATTATCTTCCCCATGTTTAGGAAAAATCTAAAAAAAAAACCAAAAAAAAGCACCCACATCAGAAGCTCTAAATATAACTAACATCAAATGGCATCTACAGTGTTCCCAATGCATTGGAAAACACTGTAGATGCCCAATGCATTATTAAATTATAAAAAACTGATTCTCCCTCCTCTCTCTTTCGCATGTCTCAACAATTCTCTCTCATTAGTTGCAATGATAAAAAAAAATAATATTAAATTCACATAGGAAAAATAAAAGAATCTATTGTGAAGTGATTTTTTATAAGGAATCAAAAAGTAGTTTTATTCTTTAAATTATGGAAAAATGGTTAAGAAGATGCTGCTAGTGCTCTTAAGACTTAGGAACCGCTTCTGTTAGTACTTTAAAAATGGATACAAAGTCAGAATAAGGTTTAGAAGATAAATATTAGAGGTCAATAAATTTTTCATATTTTGTCCATATTATCTTATAAATTCAATAGATGAACTATTAAATTTGTAGAGTTCACCATTAACTTATGTAAAAGAATTGTGTTACCCTACTTAAACATGTGGTGCTTTTTGATTCGAGGAGAGCTAGAGTGAAGACAACGTAAAATGGTCTATTTTCAGATTAATTCTGCGTCATGGAAATTGGATCATTCCTTGAAAGACTTCCAAGTCTTCCACTCCCTAGCTATTTCAACTATAATTATACAAAGACAAGGAAAAAAAAAGCAAAAAGACCGACCACAGTATTCTCAATAAACACACCGTGTATTTCGGATTTCAATAATTTGATGGGCCCAATTGTTAAAAGTAAATAGTAAATAGACAGACAATCTAAAATTTAGTTAGACATATGGACATTATATTAACTCTATTATATTTACTATCAAAATTAATAACAATTTAAACAAAAATCAGTAAAAATCTCTATTGCGTCAGCTTGCCCTTCAATGAAAAAGTTTCCGTTGGACAAAATTGAAAATTCTCACCAAATTTCACCAAAGTCTATGCCTTATCCAGAAGTGGCAAGGTTGAGAGACAGGCGCAGCCTCAAAAAGCAGAAAAGGGCCTCAGATTCTCTACCACAGGACACTCTCGTAGGAATCTCCCAAAATTTACTCTCTTTTTACCGTTGAGTTCCTTTGCCGCCAAAACTGGCAACCGTCGTCAACCGTCTGATCCAGAACCTCTTGAATCTGTGGGGTCCCTCCATGTTATGGACCCCACGAATATGATTCCAAAAGGGCAAGAAAATGAGCACTCTTCATCCTATCACATATCCGACTTGTCATCTCACCGTCCGTTCGTGGCCCCAAGTCTTCTTAACTTTTGAGTCCACCCCTCCGTAGTCCACCTGAAGAAATTAGGCCAATCGTGCTTTGAGAACTTGACATTTCTCGAAAAATCATGATCTGGGTGACTCTTTCCAAGTCAGTCTTGTTCTCCTCTCCGCTTTGTTTTCCGTCTTCTGTGGTTTAGAACTTGTGGGTGTTCTTGTTAGTGTTGTTTCTTCATCTTGTATTGTGCTTTCGGACCTCTGGGTGTATTTTGTTTGTCTGAGAATTGGGAAGTTGGAGATGACGGGTTCAGGAATGAATTTGATTACCGCTGTTATTGGGTTTGGGATGAGTGCAACATTTATTATATTTGTCTGCACAAGAATAATCTGTGGGAGGCTCCGCAGGGCGGAATCACGGCCCATGTTCGAGATTGAATCAGGGATTGATCTTGAGCAGGTACGTACTGTTCAATTATCTCTTTGCTGGGTTTTCTTCATTTTTGGCTGGTAATTGGTAAGACTAACTGATTGGGTGTTTTGTCTCAATTTGTGAATCTATGCCGAGTGTTGTAGTGAGTTGTGCTAGCTTGAGATGTTTTAGCATATTGTTAGTTCTTGATTGTCCTTTAATTCACATTTACTTACTGTAGTAACTAGGATCAATATGCAATTTGGTTGCTTTAGGGTTGAAATATAAAGGTAATAACAAAATCTAGGGGAGATTTATGGGTCTCGTGAGTGAGTGTGTCTCTGTGTTTGAGTAATTGAGTGTGCGAGTGTGTTTCTATATATTATATATGAACTGTCATGATTACTTGTGAAGCTAGCTTTCTCTAATATATATTAGCAGATTGTCTACACTGCATTGTCTATAAAAATTGTTAGAATATATGAACTGTCATGATTACTTGTGAGGATAGCTTTCTCTAATATCGGCAGATTGTTCTACACTTCGTCTATAAAAATTGTTAAAATATTAATTAAGTAATTAAATCAATGATTTCTTATTAGCTTAAGCTTTTGAAATAATTAATAGTTTAATACGGTAAGTTTTAAGTTCGAATCTTGATTTCATCTTTCACATCTTATTTCTATTAAACATTTTATGTCTTACTTATTAAGGAAGAATTTGAACCTATACGTGAGGGGAGTGTTAGAATATTAATTAATGATTAAGTCAACTATTTTATATTAAGCTTTTGAGATTAGTAGTAGTTTAACAAAAATATCGACTGTGATTTTTTTTTTTTATTCAACCTTAAGCCTAAATTTGCTTTCTTCCCACTTACAAAGTGGGTGGCTTTATAGGATCATCTTACAAGAAGGTTGCACCTGCCTTCCTACTTCTCTCATTTGTAATTGAGCTTACAGCAATGGTATTAAATTTTCACTATTTGCTGACAGCCAGAGCCTGGGGTTAGAGGCCTTGAACCAGTTCTGGTTGCTGCGATCCCTACCATGAAATTCAGCCATGAAGCTTTCAGTTCTATGGAAGATCCACAGTGAGTTCAGCCGCCAATAATTGGTCATTGAATAAAAAGTTCCTTTTATTTACCTTAAAATCCTATGTTAATTTAAGTGGTATGTCTCAAAGAGACTTTTTGTTTTAGTTCTCCTCGGATAGACATAAAAGGTTAGTTCTTTTGCTTCTGCAGGTGCTCAATATGTTTGGCAGAGTACCAAGAGAAAGAAGTACTACGAATAATGCCCAAATGCGGCCACAATTTTCATCTCTGTTGCATTGATGTGTGGCTCAGAAGACAGTCTACTTGCCCTGTCTGTCGTCTACCATTACAAGACTCTTTTGGAACAAAACATGAAAGACCACCTGTGTTTAGTATCACTCAATCTTTTGATGATTCTGAGGTCTCAATGGAACATTCCCATCTGTGGCTGCTTCCTGGCCTTGAGCGTGCAATAGAGAATGTAAGTATCCAAGGGCATGTTGAGCCTGTTCTTGTGAACACCCCAGAGCCAACACTTTCTGGAGAAGCAGAAAGAAGACAATGATGAAAGCAACTCAAATTTATTTTGCTCCAGATTGTAATACATATCTCTGTAGAGTGGGTGAAAAGCTTTTAGGTTTTGAGGCATTTTATGATTGGAGATTTTTTATTCCTATATGTACAGAAATTTCCTATCCTCTGTTGCATGACTTAGACTCAATAACTTGGAATTGTTGTGAAAAAAAAAAAAATCCTTAAAATTCTAAGAAGTATCAGATGAAGTTCAATCGATATTTGGCATTCTCATCCAAGCATCCATCTTTATATATATTGAAGTTGTTAAGTATTCGGTATATTGTAGCTTTATACATATAGTGTCCAAAAATAGAAAGTGAAGCTTCCTTGGAAGATTGCATACATTATCTAAAGTTCTAGCTAAATTTTAGCTAAAATGCTTCAAATGCACTTCACTTCTCATCATATTATTTATTTTTTTCTTTATACCATTTAACTATTATCTCTCTCTCTCTCTCTTCCAAACCGATTGTTGTGCTCATGTTGTAGAGCCAAGAAATGAGTGCTCGTTGCCACTACCGGAATCGTTGTGTGAAGTCAAGAAACCTGTACTTGTCACTGTACCACTTCTCAAAGCCGCCACCTCCTGCTCTTTCTTTAGCCCATACCGCCATGCTCTCTCTCTCCCTACATCTCACCGCTTGTCTAAAGCTTGTCACTAAAGCCCTATCCATCCCCAACACTCGGATCGTCACGTTCTCTCTCTCTCTCTCTCTCACAAACTACACTCGTTGCCAAAAGTTCGATCGCCGCCCCACTCACTAGCATAATTGCATCTTGAAACTCACAACATTGGGGAAGCCAAAGAGTGGAGGGAGGTGAAGCCACTTGGGTGAGAGAGTCGAGGAGAAGGACTGATGGAGACTCGTCGAAGATCACGAGTCAATCATGAGACGAGCCGCAACAAAACTTGCGGTGCGAGGTGGCCTCTAGAAGCTAGAGAGAGAGAGAGCTAAATAAACAATCAACAATTTTATGTTTAGAGAAAGCTACATTACCAATCCTAATTTTGATTGATACTGTAACTCATTTTCATATTAGGCTAGGGATAGTTAATCCAATATAAAATAGTTTTGGGTGATTGTATTTCTAATTTTACATAACAACCCATTTAAGATAAGCCAATACAAATGGGCTTAGTCATTCTGCATATTATGACATATGGTGACTCAATTGTGAAATGCATTTTGCCCAGTTTCAAATTCGTTGGTGCAAACCAATGGCCTCATAGCTTTGAGGAGGAGGCTCGAGGTTTGACCAATTGTTAGTGTGAAATTTGTCGGGATTTATGAAATTGATGGGATGAGATGAGACGTTCTCCTATCAATTGCAAAAAAATAAAATAAAAAATTGTGAAACTTTCTTCAAAATAATGATGATGTTGCCCGATCTGTTCCAAATCTCATGGAATTCCAAATCTCGAATTAGTACGGTTTGAACCTTTTATTTATTTTTATTTTTTTTAATGCATGCGAAAGAAGAAAAATAAATATAAATAGAGTCTGTATCTGACAAGTTCTGCTTATATTATAAGAATTGCAAAGCGCTTAGAATGAGATTTGTTATTGATTTTCTTCTGTTCAATTCTTATAAATTTATTATTAAATTTATGGGGTTCACAATATCAAAAATCATTTCTAACCGTTTCAATGATATGATTCATCTTTACTTGTAGTTAATTTCATGTTGGCCTTGATTTTTTTTTTTTTTTTTTTTTACATGTCCACACAAGGGAAGGAGAATTCGAACTAGTGACTTTCACTTCAAGAAGCGTAGTTCACACCCGATTGAACTATCCCTTAGAGACCATGTTAGCCTTGATTTAAGTATTGTTTATCTTTTAAATTGGGGGCGTATCTTATATAGTGGCTAAAATGGTAGTTAATACCCGTATAGCCCAATAATGGTATGGGAGTTAATTATCTATTACGTAGGACCGTGTAGGTAGGAAGAACAAAAGTTGCAGGACATTAACAAATAATTTAAAAATATAAAATAATTGTTTATTTTTATGTTATGAAAGAATTTTTATTTTTTTTTTATTTTTTTTATAAAAGAAAAAAACACATAAATAAACATTAAGGGTCTGATTAAGATTGCGATCTTAATAAGTGCGATTTTAAAAATACTATTTTTAAAAAATTACATTTTTAAAATTATAAAAGCATTTGGTAAAATATGTTAAAAAATACTTTTTTATTAAATGTTTGTTATGCGAATTCATAATTTTGGTTTAAATTCGCACTTTTTCAAATAAGCACCCCTTAATCTGCTTATTGAAATCGTAGATTTTTTTCTTATTTTAAATTAAGTATTTTTTAAATCGTAATATCAAATATCTTACATTTTGCAATATCTTTTAAAAACATATATCATTCTTATGAAATCGCACTTTCGAATGCACCTTAAGTCTACATTAGATATTAGTCATAAAAATGAAGTACTCATACTACGTATTAGTTATTACACCAACCCTCTGCTTAGAAAAAAAGAAAAAAGAAAAAAGAAAAAAAACATATCTCTATCATACACGTGTTGCACTTGCATCTAATATAGTCCTACCCAGTACCCAGCGCCAGTGGTGACACCGTAAAAGAGTTTTGGAGCGGAAAGAGATAATGGTGGCACACGTAGGAGTCATCTCTCTCGGCTCTTGCTTGCCTTCTCTCCCTCGTCTTCATCGGTCCTGCTCCCCCAAGCACACACCATTTGCCAGTACGTACAAATATCACTAAGAAAGTGATGATTTTTAAAATGTGTATGAGCTGAGTTTAGTTGTCTCTCACTAATTTGAGGCGAAATGGAGTCGATATATGAGCTTTTTGGCACCCCACATCGGTTTTTTTGGGTGTGCATATACATGGGATTTTGCTACCTCTACCTTGTTGTTGTTTTGGTTGTTGATTACCCATAATTGATTTTGATGAATTTCTTGAGTTTTTTAGCTGTCTATTTATAGTGTGAGATTAAATTATATTGCTTTTCCTAAAAAGAATTATGATTTGAACCTTAATGGAGCAAATTCATGGAATGAAAAGATTACCCCCAATATATAGAATTTCCCTAAGAGCTTCTTTGATGCCTGTTTGTCTTGCGGTGGAGACAATATATTTGGTTTCTGGATATTTACCAATTGATGATACGATGTTCTCGATTTTTTTTTTGGTGGGTTTGTAATTTTTTAATGTTCTTATGGTTTTGAGCTGTGATGGAGCAACTTTGGGGTTATAAGAGATTTCCCATCAGTGATTTGATGTTCCTAAGAATTGCTGTTGCAGTTGATATGTGCCAATTGTGTGCAGGAATGGAGGCAAGCATAAACTTTAGTTGGTCTTGGGTCATTTATTCAATGATTTATTTATACGATGATTTAGATATGAATTCTATGGAGCTTTTGTCTAATTGAACTGTAATAGAGATGATTTATTGAGGTTTGGAGATTAAGAAAGCTTAAACTCGTTAAAGTGAAAAACTGTTAAGCTGTGTTCTTGTGCCATAAAATTCCGTTTGAGGGAACCTATGTTTTAATTATGCTGGTCAAATTAATCAGTATCAGTTGCTTGGCAGTGGCCACGATGAGTGAAGATCCGGTTCGTGAGTGGATTCTCTCAGACGGAAAGGCAACACAGATAACAAAAACCAGTTCTGTAGGCGGTGGTTGCATCAATCTTGCTACTCGTTATGATACTGATGCAGGTTCTTTCTTTGTAAAAACAAACAGGTAGAGTGGTATGCCAAATTTGATATTCATATGATTCAATCCTATATTTAGCATCTACTGATGCAAATCTGCTTCTGATTTTAACACATGAATATACAATTTAAATCCTTTTAAAATCCACGTCAAAGTAACACATACATTATGATTTTGAAACACTGGATCAGGAGTATTGGTCCTTCAATGTTTGAGGCAGAGGCTCTTGGTTTAGGTGCCATGTATGAAACCAGAGCAATCCGTGTGCCTAAGCCATTTAAGGTATGCAAGTTTGACTCTGTAAATATTTAAGTAACATTGTTTATCTTCGACATAAGTTCCCTATTTGGTAGTAAAGCTTAAGTAAGCCTGTTGTTAAGCATTGTAGGTTGGACCCCTACCAACGGGTGGTTCATACATCATCATGGAATTCATTCAATTTGGTAATTCCCGTGGCAATCAGGTGAAGCTGCAGAGTTATATGAATATGATGTCGGTGATAACAACTTGTGTTTGAATTTTAACCATTTGTTGGTCCTCAGTCTGTTCTAGGGAGGAAACTTGCTGAAATGCATAAAGCTGGAAAATCAGAGAAGGGCTTTGGCTTTGAAGTAAATAACACCATTGGCAGGTAAAGTATTCTGGGTTGTTGAACTTATCGTCCTCATACATGTGCGTGCACACACACACACACACTCACAGCACACATGCACATGCACATGCCCGCACATCTTGAATTCTTTGGAATTCATAGAGAAATACTGATTGAGTTCTAACAGGGTCATCTATATTTACCTTGTAGTACACCACAGATAAACACTTGGTCATTAGATTGGATTCAGTTTTATGGGGAGCATAGATTGGGTTACCAGTTGAAGTTGGCCCTAGACCAGTATGGTGATAGCACCATTTATGAAAAAGGTTAGATTGCGTTTGAAATAATGTTTCTTTCCATCAGTTTACTATGATTCTACATCGTAGCTTGTTATACACTTGTACATACCTCGATTAAAGATGATCTTCTCTATCAATTCAACTCGAATAAATGTATAGCAAGCATATGAGGTGGCTTACTTCCTATTATGGTTGTGCGATTATATTTTGGAACCTTTTTCCTGTTTGAAAGTGATGATCCCATGGAATGGTTACATGCTTATGTCTTTCGCTTTACTATTGCATTTAAAAGTGCAAGCCAACTGCAAGATAGTTTTAGGATTCTAAAGTTACCCTTTTTATATCAACTGTCTCCTCAAAGATTAACCAAGCACAAGCGTCAGTTGTGAGAATTCTGGGATCTAGAAAACTTATAAAGGTAACTTCCATGGGAAAATTAAATATCTTATTTGAGTAAATACTGTCCAAATGTATATTTGATATATGATATCTGACTACAATATTATGTGAAGCTTACAATGCGACTCAAAATATGTAATAGTATTTTACCAATCAGAACATAATATTCATTTGTTAAAAAAAATTTATGAATATGATTGATACACGTGATGTTTGATTATCATATGTAACAGGACAAAGACTGGTGAAGAGTATGGGACCTCTCTTTGAAAATGTGGCGATAGAGCCATGCTTGCTACATGGAGACCTGTGGAGTGGAAATATTAGCTCTGACAACAATGGCGAGCCTGTTATACTTGACCCAGCATGTTACTGTAAGTCCAAGTTAGTTGAAATATTGTGCCAGGACATATCAGCTGTGTTGCTTTTAACCATTGAAAATTGACGTTGATACTACTAGTAGTTATGTGAAGCTGGATCCTTTATAATTTTTTGGTCGCTGAGGTTATCTTCTGATCAAATTACTTAATGATTGGGAATCTGAGGATGGACACATCCTGGCTGGGTTCACTAGATGAAGAAATCAAAGAGTACAATTTGGCATGCCTTTCATAGTTCAAAACTGCCCAGATAAAAAAGATGCAAACAAAGTTTCTTCAGGACTTTCTCTCTTTTAATGATAAGACACAGAAAAAGTTACTAACATTGTTTAGTCAAACTTTTAAGATACCCAAGGATGTTAAAGGAGGCTTCTTTATTTTAATGAGATGAGGGTGATTTGGACACGGGGATGCAGCTTCATATTTGTACTGGCAATTGTCTTCAAAAAGACTTGGAGTTGGGCAGTGGAGGGCATGTTCATAAATAAAGGTTGTGTTTCGGATAGCAGTGTAGTTTGGATAAGAAATTGGCATTTGTTTAATGTCAGTTGTTTAGGCTAGAAGACTTCTATTTTTCTCTGAAATCCATTGCTCTCATATATGCTCATCTATGCATGCCGTAGTGCTTGTGTTTGTGTGATGTTTATAAAACAACCAAAATAAAACCACCTAGTTGCAATAGGTATGATGATAATTTTTGCATTTGAGTTTGACTATACTTAATTGATTTTCTTGTTCTTTTTTCTCCTACTAGCTATGTGGTTTCTTTTGTATACTTTTTGTATACCTAAGGGTGCTTTATTGTTTTAATGATATCTTCATATTATCTTGATTATTTATATTAAAAAAAGAAAAGAAAAAGAGATTGCTTAATACTTTTACTGTTATATAATGTGTGTCATACCACATGAATAGCGTTATAGAAATTTGATAATTTAAAGCACCAAGTGCAATGACACTGTTAATTAACTTTTCTTATAGATGGACATAGTGAGGCAGAATTTGGAATGTCGTGGTGCGCCGGCTTTGGGGGAGCATTCTATAATGCCTATTTTGAGGTATTATCATCTTCTAATAGATAATCAAAAGAATTTCAGTAGCCTTGATAGGCGTTTGATTCAAACCTAGAGTTTTTTTTTCCCGGGTTGAATTATAGATTACCAAACACAACTAGATTGTATTCTTATCAAGTTTTCTGGAGAAAAACTAAACTAACCCAACCTCAAGCTGATCTATGCTTGTATCTTGAAGTTATCATTCTATCTAAACCTTCTCTATATTTCTTTGTAAGCTTTAGCTTCTCATTGTCTGCATTGATATTATTTAAAAAAAGTTATCTTTTGTTAATAGCTTGCCTGCTCTCATTGTCTGCATTGATATTATTTAAAAAAGGTTATCTTTTGTTAATAGCTTGCCTGCTTTCTCCAGGTGATACCTAAACAGCCAGGCTTTGAGAAGAGGAGAGATCTTTATCTGTTGTATCATTATTTGAATCATTACAACCTCTTTGGTTCCGGCTACCGTTCATCTTCCATGTCTATAATAGATGACTATTTAAGGATGTTAAATGCGTAGCATTGCATCTAAAATGATCATGATGTTCATACACAACAGGGTTAATTTCGTTTGTATATTTTGCTGCTTTCTGGGGCTCTGTAAATTTTTCATTGGCTGTTCTGTTGAGTTACAGAAGCAATCTTTTCATCGTTAAATTACATGGTAATATAGAGCAATCAAATCATTACTGTTTTCATATGTATTTGAAGTTCTAGATTGAAAAAGTGATATTCTTTTAGGAGATTTGCTTCCTATTCAATTTCTTCTTATGGAATGAATCATTATTTATTTCGATAAAAAAGGACAAATTTAATTATTTTAATTAATATTTTAATACCCTCTTCATGTGTAAGATCAAACAATACTTGAATTAGAAAATTTGTTTTGTTTTTGTCTTTTTACATTTTGAAGGAACAAAAATATTTCTCCAATATAACTAACTGGATATTATTTTGTTCAAATGAAGTAGAGAATTGAATATTATTTCGTTCAAATGAAATCGAGAGGATCTTAATTTATTGTTAATTAATTGAAGGGTAAATGTCTATTTAAAAAGAAAAAACCTAAGAATTGCTTTTGAAGTAGCAAGAAAACTTAAGGACTTAGATTTTTCCCTAAATTAAAATATAAAATTATGTGAAAAACAAAAAGAAGTAAGAAAACAAAAATGCTTCAAAATCAAAAGGCCCCCCTAGACCATTCACATCCGAGGGAGCCCAACACACAACTAACTAGTCCACAAACACCTGCACTTCCAAGACCACTTTCTGAACTCAGAATCTCCAACTCCTGTACCCCAACACACACGAGGTTCTGAAGAGAGGACATTTCTATCGGAGGAAACAAAAACAAAAACAAAAAAGGAAAGCTTTAGACAGAGAAGGGGAGAGGAAGGAAAAAAAAAAGAAAAAAAAAGCATGGAGGGCATGGCTGAGACAACGCCATTGGCAGAGCAGCTGGTACTCTCACTAGAGCAAGCGACCCACATGGCCAAACAGCTCCACACCACCAATGATCCAACCCACCACCTCCAAATCTACACCTCCCTCCACCAAGCCCACCACCACCTCTCCACGTTCCTCTCCAAAACCCAGTTTCCTCCTCCGCCTCCCGTCGCAGAAAACTCCCTCTCCTCCGCCACCGGTGCCGTCGCCGGCGACGAAAACGACACCGATCCGATGCAAATCATGGACGGTGATGATGCGGTGGAAGAAGCTGAGGAGAATTCGAAGGGCATAGTTGAGAGCGTTGAGGAGAAGATGAGGAACTGCTTTATCAAGAATAAGCGGCCCAAGCGGCGGCTATCGCCTTCGGCGTTGGCAGTGGCGGAGGAGAGGAGGCTGAATGATGATGGGGATGGGTGGGGAGTGAAGGGGTTTGATCCTCATGCGACGAGGTTGAGGGCTTTGGACCTTGTCTACCAGTTTCATGGCTGAGGGAGCAGAGCAAGTCGAAGAAACAGAGCAAAACAGAGTGGTTCTCAGTTGCCTTTGTGATGACAGCTCAGATAATATATTTTGTTCTTTTTTTCTTTTCTTTTTTTTTCCTCCACTTTGATTTATTATGCGGCAGGACGTAGATTTTGATGGAATAAAAATGGAGAGGAAAAAGATTGGGAGATCTTTTTTTTTGGGGTTATGGTAATTATGGTTAAGGGTAGATTGTACAAGATCAGGAACATGTTGAATGAGCAGGAAATTGTTCAGCCTAGGGAAACCTAATGTTGGGATTTAGTCAGTAAATCATTCTGGCTTTCTTTTTCCAGGCCATTGTGCTTGGAATCTGAACGAGCAAGAAGATAATTTTTCTTCATTTTCATTATTTGCTTGATTGACCTTAGCGACGAGATACTTTACGCCGAAATAAACTAACCTAAATGAAAGAACTAATAAACCCTTAAAAGGAAAAGAAGGTGATTTTCTCGTAAAAGCATCACAATTCACAACACTGGTATTCTTCAAACTTTCTGAATCAAATATTCATCCTCATTTACAATAGAGTAGTCTTCGGTGTCATTCGGGTCATCCGATAAAATTATAACCATACAGAGTAATCTTGGATGTAATACAGCAAAATACTTGATAGGATTATCATATAATGCAAGACCTATGGTGCACTCCATGATCATATTCATTGCATGAACTTGATTTTTGCGCCCAAAAATGGGGTCTCCACTATAGATATGCTGCTATGGCCATAAAAAAATTCCAGTCAAAGGAAACGTGCCCACAGCTCACTTCCATCTCTGATTCACCTTCGGCCATGGATGTTCACCTTCAGACTGGTCTTACTTTTGTCATTTTTAACTATTTGAATCATATCTGGAGCAATTCCAACAACATGGTAGATCAGGATCTTTGCGTGTGCGCCTGGTGGGTGTTTGCCTTTAGGTTCCCGTTCATGGAAACCATAAGCACTATACTTTCACAATCAAGTTATGCAGATTCACAAAATCATCTAAGGTAAGCTCTTCTGGTCTAGACTGAAAAATCCATCAAATTTATTAATAACATTAGCGGAGTTATCGCCAAATGAACAAGTTTTTGCAAGAAAGATGAATATAGTATTGAACTGTTAACTACTCTAATTACCAATACTTACGGTAATTGGAAGACCAACACTTCCCAAAGCTTTTTCGATTTCAAGGGATGTGCATATGTGCTGAAGTGATCTCCGTAACATCTTACGTTTCCCATTGAATGCAGAATTGACCTATATCCCAAAAACAACAAAGGCACGTTACCAGAAAGGGTAAATGAACATTAAAAATTAAATGGGAGTGTCTCGATGATATAGCTCACAACAAAATCATCATCATATAGATGGGCTTGGTTCATGTTGTAGAGTTATGGAATGGGGTTAGGTAAGTCCTACGTTCAAATCTTTCTAGTAATAAGCAACAGCATCAATCAATAAATAAACAAAATAAACATTTGGGAAAACTTCAACTGTAAATTTATCTTCAGATAATTTTCTGCTGCATGTCAGCCATATGTAAGATAATAAATTGCACAATGGAAATTGAAACAACCATTGAGAAGAAGCTCTTTGTGGAAGAAACTCGGGGATACTCCGCCGGTTGCTTCAGCTTAAACGTAACAACAGCAGCATCAACCTACAGAAACATAAGAAAGGATCAGGTTAATCTCCAATCATTCAAAAAAGTGATGCAAAAAGTTGTCTCAACAGACGTGCATTGTATATAAGATGAGATGTAGGAATGGGTGTTGGTGATAATCATCACCAAGTATCCTTCCAAACAACAGCTATGGGTGTTAGCAACTACGACAGTTACAGAGAAGAAAAGAAAAGAGCTACCAAACAGGTTAATGCGTGACCCTACAGGTTTGAATTGAGTGATTCTCTTTCTCGTACCAAAAACTAAGGATCGGTCAAGTTTTACTTTTTATAGAGATGGTAACAAGCATAATGAGCTATGTTACACATAGATGTCTGCTCCATAGGGAAGGAAAAGTTTTAACACACAAAACATTTGAGTTGACAGGCTTTGACCAGTATTCTGACAATGATTCATCTGGCCACCAACTGATGGATTTATTTGAAAGCACAACCTCAGGAGAAAGCATACAAGCGGCGTGGCCCAGCTACTTCTAGTCATGAAACCGAGTAATGTCATGCTCACTGTGCAAAAGAATTGCTATGTTGTCACCATTTTATGGTGTTTAGTCTTCTCCTGTATCATATATTATGAATGTACAAAATATTCTAGCTCTGGTGAACCTCTCCAAGGTAGGGTTCTTTAGACCCACCTCTGCAGAGTGAACCCCGGTCTCATACACCACACCCTCGGAAATTTCCCTATACAGAACTGGTTAAGTCACTAGCTTTCCACCCGGGGGTGTGGCCCCAAGGAATTGTTTGCACCCATAAGGTGTTGAACCTTGGACCTTGAAGGGAGCAATACCTCAAGACCAAGGCCTTCACCACTTAGACCAACTACTTGGGGCTTCTAGCTCAGTTAAAATCTGCAGGATCCTGAGTTAGCTCATGATAGGACATGGAGAGACAGCCAGTTGTGATTGACGAGGACTTGGCAAAAGTTTCTATTTCGATTGTTACGCACATTAAAAAAAAAAAATAATAAAAAATAAAAATTGCAGGTGTCGGAAATCATATATATATATATATATATAATTACTTACATTGGGCTGAGGGAAAAAATTTGTCCTTGGGACCTTAAACTTGTATTCAGGATCTGACAAGGAAATTAATAAACAGAAAGCCTCTGTCATCAAGAAGTATAAACAATACTCACCAAAAAAAAAAAAAAAAGTATAAACAAAATTGTGCACAATCTTCTCGATAATAGATAGAGCCATGACTCTACAGCACCAAATTTTGATTGCATATTTCAATTACCTTGTTTTGGCTCCTTTAATTATATTAATTATCGTTGCCCAGAAGAAACAGAGATAAGACATAACAGTTATCTAGGTCATGGGTTCAAGACCCACTAGGTGCAGTGATA
This sequence comes from Corylus avellana, assembly GCF_901000735.1. Classification (NCBI taxonomy): domain Eukaryota; kingdom Viridiplantae; phylum Streptophyta; class Magnoliopsida; order Fagales; family Betulaceae; genus Corylus; species Corylus avellana. Next base: position 1,973,519 of record NC_081547.1, read on the forward strand.
ACTTATCCACATCACATGTTTTAGATTCTAAGTTGCTATACCATATAGCTACATATAAATTTATTAAAATCAGGAATAACTCATTAATGCATGCATGCTAAACAGATATATTTTAATTGCTTTCAATTTACTTATGAAAAAAATGTTAAACAGATGATAGTATTGCAGGACACCTGAGTAGAAATTGACAAAGACATTGATGGGCCGGTACTCTGATGTTCGCAAGGATGATTCCACCATGCGCACTGCTGTCTCCTCCTGAAAATAGTTGTTTAGTGTAGTGACAGTAACTAGACAGGTCTGTAAATAAATATAATTATGATCTAAATTTTATCTTTTTAGATCAAATATCTGAGAGGTACAACACCAACGTGGATGGTAGAGGTTAAGCCGTTAAGGAAAAAAAAAGGTATGCTAACCTGGAGTAAGAGAGAAACTTCCGAGAAAATGTCACCCATTGGAAGGAGTAGTTTGACTACTTCTGTGCTAATATTGAAGGGTATATTGGAGACTACCTGTAAATGAGAAATTTATCTAGATTATTCTATATATTGGAGAATTACATGTGAACAAGAAACACGTATTTATGCTGTCTTTTGTGTTGAACTAGTATGGAGTTTAAAATTAAAATATACATACACCATCAGAACTGAAGCGCACACACAAACAACAATACATGCATTATATCATCTCAGGCACATGTTCAGGTATGTCTGAGACACGTTTCTGAAAAAGTGCAATGGATTTAACAGTCCACGCTACAAAGACTTGTCCTAAATCCCTTCTCGCATGGTATTAACTTATTTCTTTGAATGAATAACAAGTTAACAAAACATCAAATTCAAGATGATCGAGCAATAAAAATCAGGCACACAAATAATGTACATGAAGTAGGGTTCTCACTTTTGCACGTCTTGATTTTGACTGGTCCAATGACTTTATACTTCCCAGCAATGACAACATATGGGAGCGAATGTGACATTTGACGAAGTCCTCTTCTAAAACCTACACTTTTTCACCTAAAGAAGTCAATATCATTCAGAATGTATTATTGACAATGAGAACCTAAAAGTACCCATATAGATGCTACCAGTTATAACTGTCAGGCACTTCAATGTATATATGGAAAACTAACATACAGAATGATATAAGAAGTTCAGAGCAACTAACCATATATCACAGCCAGTTTTGCATAGTATTCAAGCAACTTGCAAATTTACTATGCATCTACTAAAATATATGTATCACCAAAAACGTAATGTACCTTAAACCTGTCTTTGCCTGCAAATCTTTCACTCACAAGAGTGGCCATATGTGGATCCTAAAAAGTCATGACAAATGTATTAAATAAGTCTCTGATATCGAAACAGAAGATAAAACATTGCTCCTCCGTTTCAAAATAATTGATAATCTTTTCTTTTCTGGTTGTCTCAAAATATATGATATTTTCTAAAAATGAAAATTCATACTTCTTTGACTTCCTATAATGCCCTCATTTTTTTTATAAAAAAAAAAATGACAAAAATTCGTGCCACATCTAATTCAAGCAAAAAATATTTAGGAAGATTACCATATATTTTTATATTTTTATTTTTTCATTAATAGTAATCACGTTATTTCAAAACACATAGTCTAGCATTTGGGTATTTATTGCAACAAATTGCACTCACGCTCATTGCTTGCTTGCTTCCCAGACTTCAGATAATACCAAATTGCATCATATACAAGTCAAGGAAGCTTGTGCAAGCAAGCATAAATTTTATCACTGGAGCTAAAAAGTAGGCTTTATGTTCTAAGCAACTAACCTTTTCAATGGCAAGAACAATGGCACCGGCATTGATGAGAACATTAGTCAAAGAACCCGTCCCAGGCCCAATTTCTAGCACAACATCGCCTTCTTCTACACTGGCTACACTGGCGAGCTGCTCATTGATCTCATTATTCAGCATATAATGCTGCAACCACAGCCGTTCATTTCATTGGTACATTTTATCGAACAGCTGGTGAACACCAAACAACTACCTTCCCGGACACCATAATTGCAAAAGCAATTACTAAGACTACAGCTACTGTCATTTATATTGACATTTTCTCAGGAACCAAACAGAAGAGAAAGCAAAGAGACCTGGCCGAGGGATTTTCTTGGGGTGCGACCTTTGGAGTTGAGAGCTCTGAGAGTGGCGTGGTAACCGTCTGGGCTTGGGCTTGGGCTTGGGCTTCTCTTCGCGCAGGCTATGTATAGCGGAATGGGGCTAATTCTTCTTCGTGCGCCGGCGGTGCCATTGTGCGCCGGGAGTGGAGCTTTGAGGGTTCGTCTCGGAGGTATTGGCGGCAGAGATTGGAGTGGAAGAGATCCGGCGGTCATTGTCGTCAGTCTCCCGTGAAACTTTGAGAAAGTGCTTTGGCCAATGTGCAACAACGTTATCTTTGATTATTGCTTTTATTTTTTAAAAAGCCGTTGGAATATTTGAGCGCTAGTCCCCATAAGAAAATAATAATAATAATAATAATAATAATAATATCAAATATTTACCGGACATAAATTTCTTCTAAACGGGAACAAATATCCTCAAACTCATTTAAAATAGTATCAAGTGTTTATAAACATTTAAAACGCACATTAAATTCTTAAGATCATTAATAGCAGTTTACTTACTTAACTAACGTTTTAAAAGTTTATAAACACTTGACACTATTTTAAATGAGTTGAAGGATATTTTTTCCTGACTGGATGGTAAGAAATTTCTGTCCATATTTACCTTACCATTTTTCAAATGTTAAATTGAAATGTCTTTATATGTTCTAATTTTGAAAAAACCTCTTTTGTTATTTTATAGAATTAGCTTCTACATTGACAAATATTATCATTTCTTGCTTTGATAATTGGACATCTCCACTTAAAATACTGAATGATCAAGATTTGTCAAAACAATAACTATGACTAAAAAGAAAAGATACTGAATTTAATTATTGTTCGAACGCTTACAGATATATTTATTTGTTTACATTTCTTAATACAAACTATAATGATAGAAGTGTCTACAATAATCAAGGAACAAATATCTTTGACCTGAGTTGCATTGAGGCTAAATAGTTGCTGATCTCTTGACGAAGTCATGTCATGGAAGCTGCAAACCAAGCGAAAAATACGTGATTACAAAAGAAAAACAAATAGTATTGACAAATGATATTGAAATATTAGAGAATGTAATCCTACCAGCTACTTCTTCATTTTTTGGGCTAATCCAGTTGAACTGATGGTATGTGAGCAATCTTGGGATGATCTTCCTCTTTGCATTTCCTAACCAATTCATCACAATCGTCAATCGTCAATTCTCTTAGTGCAGTGAGACGATCCATTCCCTCCGGAAGAGATGACAATTTGGGGCAATAAAAAATCTCAAGTGTGCGAAGTGATTTCAAACTTGGTAGCCACTCTGGTAAGGCCATCAAGTTCGGACAATCTCTAATACTTAGGAACTGTAAAGTGTCAGCAGATCCTTTGAGCCATTCTGGCAAAACCTCCAACTTTGGTAAATCTAGAATCTTCAATTTTCGAAGGCTCAACTTAAGATTCCGACCGTCTTCTCCTCCTGTCAAACTAAGCTCTTTACAATTCTCAACTATCAAGGTCTCTACGGTGGTTAGGAGCTTGATATCATGTGTCAAAGAGGTCAACCTATTACAACCTAAAATAACCAATGTACGAAGGTTGGTAAGGCGTCCATTCATCCCTTGAAACAAAATTTCTAATCTCGGACAATAATATACACGCAAAAACCGAAGAGAATTCAAGTGACATGCACCATTCTCAAACAAGTAGGTGTAAGTTGTTGTTACTGTCAAATACCTAAGGTTGATCATCTTCTTTGTATCTTTGGGCAACCGCTCAAGTCTCGGACATCCATGAAGTAGTAAAGTTTGCAAATTATACAGCTTGCAAATGGAATTAGGAAGTTTCTTGATTCTGTCATTCCAAGCTAGGTTCAAGAATCTCAAATGTTTCAAAGTACAAATAGATCTTGACAACACCTCAAAAGACGAATAACTTAAATCAAGCACCCGCAAGTACTTGAATCTTGAGATGCATGCTTCAACCAAGGCTGGTACTTGTTTGGTTTGGAACAAAGTGGTTCGCACACCACAGCTTAACATGTAAAAGTATTTGGGAACTTGTAGACCATTGTGAGAAAATGACAAATGACGAATTGTTCCAACAATGTTTTGTGTGTGAAAGCCAACTACTGAACACTCTTCTTCTGCAACCTTGAGTGCAAGATCATGGACAATATCGTGCATTTTAAACCAATATCTGTAGTACCAAAGATCATGTTCAACATCTTGGAAGAAAGATCTAGACCACAACTCCTTGATACACATGTCGCCAACATCTTCCAACTCTATATTTTGACTATTACATGTTTTATTAAGGAGTCCATGCGCCATCCAAAATTGAATCAGTAAATCACTATTGAATAAAAAATCCTTTGGGAAAAGAGAACAAAAGGCAAAGCATTGCTTCAAATGAGACGGCATTTGATCATAACTTAGTTTTAATGCAGGTAAAATATCACCCTCTTTTTGTTCTAATCTCCATATCTCACTATCTCTCACAGATTCCCACTCATGTTCATCAACCTTTGAGAAAAGTAGGCTGCCTAAAGTCCTTATTGCCAATGGAACTCCTTGACATTTTTTCGCAATTTCTTTTCCAATTTCTAAGAGGTTTGGATATTGTTTGTCTTCCCCTTCCTTAAATGCCCATTCCACAAATAAAGACAAACAATCTTTGTGGGATAAACGTTCTAAAGTGTATGTGAGACCAGTTCCCATAATGGAGGCAACCATGTGAGTACGTGTTGTCACAATAATTCTACTTCCCTCTAAACCAGCACTTAACAACCCTTTCAACTCAATCCATTTACTACGATCCTCGTTCCAAACATCATCCAAAACGAGTAGAAACCTCTTATTCCTTAAACAGTCTCTTAAACTAGTTTGCCACATATCTACACCCAAATTCTCATCAATTGTACCACTTGCACATTTAAGGATTTCTTTAATTAATCTAGCAACATCAAAATCCTCAGATACACAAACCCACATCCTCAATTCGAAATGCTCAGCTACATGTTTATCATTGTATACCAACTTAGCAATTGTAGTCTTTCCAAAACCTCCTAGTCCAACTATAAAAACTACATTGACATTTCTGTCAGCATTTGGGTGCATCAAAAGATCTATTATATTTTTTCTATCATCATCCCTACCGATAACATCTGAAGGAAGAACAAATGAGTGGGTTATGTCCCTCCTCCTGTGCATGACATGGTTATCTTCAAGCCGTGCTATGAGATTAAATTGATCCTTATTAGCTGCAATCTTACTTAATTTCTCTTTAATGCCCATGATTTTGTGACCCAATTTAGAGCGGAATGCAAGGGCGCTACAGCCTGAAAAGCAACCACGTACCTCTCTATTAGGGCGCCCATATGTTCTGAGCACTCGCTTCCTTAGAACTTCGCACTCAATTTCATCAAGCACATCCTCGGCAGCATAAAAAATATCTTTAAGCTGCCTTAGCCAGATGCTCAGCGCCCGATTGGTAGCTTGTTTCTCTTCAGCATCCAAGAGCACGGCTTTAATGGTTGTCATGGTGCCCTCAAGCTCTATCAGCTGGCTTTTGATGTCCAATACCAAGATGAACTCTCCGTAAGCAAGGGATCCTAACTTCTCCAAGATCTTACTTGCGACGCCAGAGGCAAGTTCAGCCATGTCGTTGACTTGGTAGATGTCACAGGACACCGAAGATCCAGCCGTAAATTAAGGTGTCACAAATTGCAAAGAAAAATAAAGGGAGGAACCGATGGGTTGGAGGGTGGAATTCAAAGGGATTTGGGGTTATCTGGGTGAGAAGACGATTGTATCGGTGTTTCTGTCGTGTTATTCGAAATCTACGAAGAGCAGCTGGAGGTAGGTGAAGAGATGAATCTCTCTCTCTCTCTCTCATAAATATTATAAATAAATAGAAAATGTCATAAATGGCAGGAAAACATGGCTGACTTTTGTGTTTTGCCGTACGTCCAAGGGCTCCTATTTTTTCTCTTCTTTTCATTTTAGAAATCATAAAAATAATTTGAGCTCTTATAAATTATACAAAATTACACTCTTATTATAATAGGTTAACCTCAGATTCATATCTTATATATTTTAATCCCAATACTATAGATTTAATACTTGTCATCACTGCTTGAATAGACAAAAGATATCCTCCAATCAATCTTTCATTGTAATTTGTAATGCAAGTAACAAAATAGCAATCAACCAAGTACATCAACATCAAATACTGAAACCTTCAAACTCAACTTGAAAAACAAATGTTGAAGTTTTACACCTTTCTTGCTTGGCTTCCAAAACTTCGCCATGGCTTAATTTATGTTTCTGGAACCTCACTGCCCATGCAAGTAGTGATGTCAGTGTTCTTGTACTGTTGTACATGGCCCTTTCACACCCCTGTGGCTTTAAACATTGAAAGAAATGGCTTGTAAGTGCAAAAGAATTTTTAAGATGACAATACAAAAAAGACCCTACGGTCTACACAAAGGTCAATGTAGAGCAGCACTCATATACCTGGATGCAAAACTTGATTACCAGAGATCAATAAATTCCTCATCATGGAACAGACTAGTAGGGTCTTTTGCAGTATCAAATCATTCATCTATTTCTCCTCTTTCAACCCCAAAAATATCATGTTCTTCTGGCTCCAGTGGCGGTGGAGGAAGTAGTTGTGGCTGCAGAAATTGTTGTTACAAGGAATCACTCAGCAATGTTAGGCAATGTGTTGCATTTCCAAAGCCAATACTATCCACACTGAAGGGATCTGTGTCCCCTCTGAGGATTTCTTCACCATTAGAATTTCCTGTCTGGCCAAATCCTGCCAGGTCATTGCTAGTGATCCAAATTCCAACAAGGCCAGAATTGGGATAAGTAGAATCTAGCTGATTCCTTGGTTCCATCAGTTGCCCATACAAAGGATTTGATATATCACTACAGCTTGACTCTAGTTGATATGATGTCACTGGGGATTGATGATTTGAAAATTGAAGAAATCCTTGTAAATTGAATGGTGCTTGCTGATTTGATGCCATACTTGATCCAGTAGTATCTCTAGTCATGGTCTTTTGGATTGCATCTTGTTCCCGCTTCAAGAAGAGACGATATTTCTGCAACAGTAACATTTATGATAAGTTCTTTTGGGTCAGTACTCACACCACTGCATGTGCCATAAGCAGATACCGACATGTAAGGAAAAATTGAAGTATAGATTGGAAAACTTCTTGTATCCTCTAAAACAAAAACTAGAGTTCAGGAAACTGCAGAGTCACCAGGAAAAACATGAATTCCTCATCAAGTTAGGACTTAGGATGTACTACAATGATTGAGCTGCAGATAAGTTTGCATTTGCCAAAAGAGAAATTTTTTTTTTCCCCCTCTTTTTTTTTTTCTCTGCATGGCAAATTGGGATTCGAGTATTACTGTTTATTGCCACATTGGAATCCAAGCTTGCATCAAAGGGTTCTTGTCCTATCACATCAAAAGCAAAATTTTCTTAATATTTTGACTTTCAGAGTACAAACCTGTAAATGGCTTGAAATATTTTCCTTTTTTAGTCCCTGGACCTTCATATGCTGAAGTATCTTCTTTGGATGAGCTCCTAATCAAGACCAAAATCAACTTCTATAATTATTAAGAGTAGGAACAGAACCAAGTAGGGTAAATTTCCATCAACACTAAAATCAAGAAATGCTTACCGTCAATGCCTAATACTCTGATAGCTTCCAGGAATCTGTTATGTAGATCATTTGTCCAAATTAGCTTTGGCTTCTTTATGACAGTTGAATCGTCATTGTCTTCCTCCTCATCTTTCTCCATTGCTTCCGGCACTTTTCTTTTGGCCTTTTGGTGACTCTGCTGCATTTTGTTCTCAAATGATTGAATCTCTATATCAGATGTTTCCCCCTGAACACTGCTTACTCCATCAGTGGCTGCTGTTTCCTCTCTACTCTTCATTGATGCAAACTGCCATAGGTTTCTTACATTGTTCAAGGTAACTGGTTTCACAAGATAGAACATAGCACCCTTGAACAGGCTGCCTAACATAGCATTCTCATTATCATCAGCCGACATAACTGCAATAGGAATAAAAGACCATTGCTGTCAGAGAAAGAAGAAAGTGCCCCATTGAGAACACTTTAAAGTAAAATAGGAAATTTGATCAAAAGCTGGATCAGGAGTGATACATACGAACAACTGGTAATTTGGACATTTCTCCCATTCTCTCTAGGAACTCGTATTTATCCATGTCAGGCAAATGAGCCTCTGCCAGAACAAGGTGAAGGTCATCTTCTTTCTCCCGTACAATCGACAACGCGACAGTGGCTCGTTTTGCAATTAAAACTGGTGATGAAACGATGAGGAAAATTTAGAAAATCATTCTAAATGAGATGCAAGTTCCAGATGCTACTAAAGTCTGATATGCTTCTTGGGTTGCAAAGTAAGACAGAGGAAAGGACAATAAAGTCTATAAACATATTATTTCTGAAGGATGTTATACATATTTGTGTTGGAATTATGAAGGGATATGATGTTTTCCTAGAATGTAATGCAACATCTCAGTGTTCATCACAATAACGTGAAGGAAGCAATGAATACTATACCATCATCATTTCCGGCACATTTTTCTTTGATCAGTAATATAGGTTGTAAATTTTGGAAGTAAGAGAGAGAGAGAGAGAGAGTCATAGTGCATCCAAAAATTAATATTATAAAATGAAATATATCTACTTGTGAAAAATAAAAGAAACAATTATGATCAAGGTTGCAGAAAAATAATGAAAAATCCCAAAAACATATAAAATAATGACAAAAGAAAGAAAGAATTGTTTCTTCCTATAATAATCTCTACTGATTACCTTTATAACCGAATTTATAGAGCATTTTCGATATGATTGCAAGACATGAAGAATTGCCATCCACAACCAAAACGCTGACAGCTTCGGGCAATGGACTGGCATTTATCATAGACTCAATTGAGATGGCCTTCTCACTGTTCATGCTGTTGAAGCTATAAGGCAAGGTGAAACTCAGAGATAGGGAAGATATCTTTGGTTTGAGAACACATAAATTAGAAAATGCTTAGACCAGAGAGAGAGAGAGAGATGCTTGTACTTAAATACATACTATTCTAACTTACCAACGGGAAGTTTCTTTTGCACTTTGTTTGTTTTTGCAGTTTGGTTAATAATGGCAAAAAACTTTCCTATTGCTATTGGCCAGCAGTAGCAATTAAAACCTAGAAACGTTTATTTGAGCACCTATAGTTTTTCAACTCTTTTGAAGATTGTGGAGACCTTCCAAAAATCAATGTCCTCTAAGGTAGAAAGAATATTTAGCATGTTATTTATTCTAATGTAAGCTGCTACATATAACGAGGGAATCAAGTTCTTAATTAGCTTCCATGTTAAGAAGATTGTAAAACTTTGCTCATTTAACATATATTTGAATACCTTAATAAAGATTCCTTACTTTAAAAGATTTGTTTCATTTAATTTTAAAATGGCAAAACCTTAATTTGTTCAACAGTAGTAATCAACAACAGATAGGTATGATAAAGATGGGATGGATGAATCAAAAGAGCTACATTTCATGATCTTGCATGCACCTCCATTCTGAAATTTAGAAGGAAAATTCTGCTTCCAATGTGATTAACAATTTATTTTAAATATTTCTGTTATAGAATAAGTGGGGAAATTTTTCTCCTGAGTAATTAAATTTTTATTTCAATATTTGAATTACAGAAATACCAACTTACATCTCCTTTACTAATTAATCCAGAAATTAGGAAGAAAAAAAAACTAGCAGAAAAAATTAACACATACTGACAGATGTACTTGCCAAAAGAGAAGACAGATGCTGTGATTAATGATATTCCTTAAACTAAAGATAGAATTTATAGAATGTCACCTGAAAAGTCCTTGCTCAGTGCCAAGTCTTGACAAGGCACGCCACCTTTCATGCATAGAATCAAGCAGTTAAAGTGTCTTCGAGCATCACAATATAGCTGGCTTTGCTTGGTGTGGAGGTGCAGTGGCATCAATACTGAATGCAGAATCAAATATTGTCCACCATCGCAAATCAACTCAATATATCATATGTATAGTAAAATTTCATCTGTAAAACCATGTTTGATTTGAAATCAGAAGCTGAAGGTTGAGTCCAAGGTAGCATTTGATTTCATTATAATTGTGTTGGAGTCAGTTGGGCAGTTCTTGACCCGAGGCCCTATTTTGATCACACAATTGTCCTTTGGGGTGGCAATTCCAATTAATTATTAAAAAAATTGTTTAACAAAGACCGATCCAAGAGTTAATTGGCACTGCTACGTCAGCATATGTGATAAAGATTTTACTGGAGATATAAAAGTGTGATTTTTAACATTACTCTGCTAAGAGCATTAGTAGCAGCTTCCCTATAAATGGTTATGTGCTCTAAATTTAAGGAAAATGCCAAAAAAGTCACAAAAAAAAAAAACACCCATAGTAGAGTCCTTAAATCTGCCACAAACATGAGAATCGCTACAGTTGGGTGTTGTGTAAACCTAGCGTGGTGGCTGGCATCCATGAGGTGGCTCGCGGTTGAAGAGGTAGATTGGGTGGTGGGGTCTCAGTTGGAGCTTCCTTCAACAGATGGGTTTTGGTTGAATTTTCTATTGAAGACTAGTAAGAAGAATGAACGAAGAAGAGGGGAGATACAGGCTACAGCATAGAGAAGCGCGACAAGAAAGGAATTTTATAATAAAGCTTTGATTGGGTTCAACTCTAGCGATCTTCATGTTTATGATAGATTTAGGAATTCTACTGTGGGTTGCTTTTTGTTACCTTTTTTTTTACAGTTTTCTTAAATTTAGGAAACAAAACCATTTATAAGGGTCTGTTACTAATGCTCTAAAGGGCTTATTTTTTTAAAAAAATTGTCAATAATAGGTACACGCCTACCGGGTTCCTGAATTGCAAAAATTGAAACTTTAATATTCAAATTGAAAAACGATGTCAACTTTATGGGGTAAACTGTAATTTTCTCAAAAAAACAAAAAAAATTAATTAATTAATTAAGGAAGATAGAGGATGGGAGTAAAAGTTAAATGTTTCAGAGGAGTAAAGCACTCCATTTGTTTGCACAAGCTGAAGTACTTCACACCATTGTTTCAATCATAGGCCTGTCTCATTGCATTGATTAGCAGAGCACTAGTTCTAACACCCAGACGCTATTACCAGGACTTTGATCAGATCAACCTGGACAAACAAAGCATTGAAATTTGACAAGGATAACAACTTACAAAGAAAAAAGAAATTTGCTTTACACAAAACTAGAAACAGAGGAAAACGTCGGGATCTATCCTATATCACATAAAAGTATCACCTTAATTACAAAAATAGACCTCATCATCCTAAACTTCAGATATCAATTCATGATATCTACTGAAGAGAAGGATCCAAAAAGCTTAAAATGTCCTAGTCAAACAAAAGGCGACGCCTCACTGACTTGGAAAGATTTGGACTTGATACTTTCCTCTTCTCTTCTAAGGCCCCAGCACCCTGATCTTCTCCTGGTTTTACCTGAATTTGTACTTTGGTTGAACGGTAGAATTCAGTAATGTTTAGCTGGACACTGCTTGATTTTTTTGATTCTGAGTTTGCATTGGTCCCTTCAGATCTTGAGCTCGAATTCTTTCTTTTTTTCAATTCTTTTAGTTCCTGCAAAATTTCAAGCACAGAGAACTAAGAATGCTGTAACTCCAAAAGTAAGGACTGAGTTAATGTAATGATGCAGTATGCTTATAGCACAGCAACTTCCTGAAAAAAGAACAAAAAAATTTGCTCTTTACCTGCTAGGAGCCTTTATTACACAAAAATACTATCACCAAATCCAACATTTAACTAGACTTCTTCACTTTAATGGCCTCATTTTACAATATCTACGTTACAATCATAACTAAGAAAAACTCCAGATAATAAGGGGGTAAAAAGGGAGATGAAATGGCCAAGATATAATAGGAAAATATCATACCTTTTCATGCAAAAATCTGTCAACCTTTTCTGGAAAAGCAGATCGAACGAGGTCCATATTTTCATCCGTCAACAGGTAGCAGCAGCCCTCATCAACATGAACCTTCAGGCCATCGGACTCTTCCAATAAATCAAGAGATTCCTCTAATTCTGTAGCATCATGTTGCATATCAGACTCCTCAGAAGGGATTGTATGCATAACACTGCCCAGGGCAGTCACATCTTTTTTCCACTTGACCACATAGAATTGATGTCCATATCTTATCTTCACACGCAGTACAGAGTCACACTCATACTGCCCATATAACAAAGTTTTTACTGGATTTATAGCCATGCCTCTTAAGAAAATGGTGGACATCATAGGAAGCATCATCTGCCTAGTGTAAGATGGCTCCCATAGCTGATGAAAAGCTAAGAAATCAACCAGCATTTCCGTTTTTGGGTCTCCCCAAGATATGCAAGGGCCGTCTTTAGCTGTTAGAAAGAGTAATTAATTACTTTTTATCTGGGAAAGTTTTCATTTCACGCATTATTTCAGCATCCAAAATCACATTCAGTCCATGTCAATATCCTAACACCAATTTTCTGATAAATATCCAATTAAGCAAAGACTCATCAATCCAAACAAACGTACCAGTAAAATAACCATTGTTGTTGCACAAATACATTTTAATAATCTCCTCGTTGGGGAAATTTGACTCCAGTGCAATCTTGTTGCAAATTTTTGTTCTCCAATTTTCTTGCTTCTTCTGTTCCTTTTCTCTCTGTAACTGCCACTCATACACCATCAAATGCTTTTAATAAGAAACAAAACTCACATTGCACACAAACAATAGAGAAGCAATTGCAACTTGAAATTATCCCAAAATGTTGCTATGACGATTTTAAAAAGATTAATAAACTAATCGAAATCAATAAGGACATACCAATACAAAAAAAAATAATAATAATAATTTGACATACCATATCACAGGAGGCGCAATCACATTTAAACCCCTCTGGCTTTTTCATACAACCCTCACTTTTACTGGTACTGCAGTATTCACATGAAAACTTAAAATGAGCTTTCTTGCTGCCAGGATGTCCGCAGAAGGAACAATGAGAACATCTTATCTTCGGTGAGCTCTCATTCGAACTAGGTATAGAATCATCTAAAGATTTGATATCACCATGAAACAGAGGAGTCTCCCCATTGCCCATTTCGCGTAACCTGCATGAATTAACGCCTTCCATTATAAGGTATCAATCCCAACTAAACATAACATCATCATGACATATTCATTCACGAATTATTAACAACACAAAATAAAAATAAAAGTAAAACAAAGAATTGACATATCAAAACAGTTAAGAAGCACACCTATTCAATATCTCATCCTCGTTAAAAGCTTGGACAAGACGAAGAGCTGTCTCAAGCCCAATACCTTGCACCCCACTTAAATTATGGTCATTTCCAACCAAAAGAGAGATGGCTATCAAGTGTTTCCTCTTCAATCCAAGACCAGCTTCAATATCTGACATATGGTAGCATTCAAATGGTTCCTGCAAAGAATGAGATTCTCATGCTCGCCAAGAAGGACGCTATGGCAAAAAACAACTTAAAAAAGAACACTGGGTTTCAAAAAGTTGGAAAGAAAGAATGGAAATGCAATGTCAAATCTCTATAAGTAACAAAAACAATACTGCAAAACTTAAAAAGTTAAAAGATTAAGATTTTTGTTTGATCCTGAACAGATAGGAGCACAAAGAAATCCATGAACTACAACTAGCACATAGATGTAACAACCACATTAAAAGCACTTAATTGGAAGGTGCTTCAAAATGAAACCTAATGCTCAATTGACATGAATAAACCTCCTAAAGCATTTGTACTTACTTTGGAATTGGGCCGAATGCATTTTATAACACATTTAGCCCCAAAAAGAAATGCATCACTATCAGCTGTGATGCAAGCATCTACATAACCTTCATTGTTTAACTGTGCACACAGCGCTTCAGCCTCTCCTTTTGCTTTCAATACAGGCATCCCAAATAGCTCAAGCAGCTCCTATCAAGCCACTACTAGTTAATAACTGGATAAAGATTCCTAAAGCATCACTAACAAATCAAATATGAAAGCTGTATAACCAACAAGCATTCAGCATGTAGTATAAAGAGATCCCCATATTAGATTTAAGATAAAATAAAAAATTTCAAGAAGAGCTAAACTGATCTTACACCACATGAAGACACACAAAGCAATACAAATATGAAGGCTGGTTTGCCCAGTATACAACTAAATGATAGGGCGGAAGCGTGCTAGGTTACTAACAAATTCGTCAAATTTCTTTTACAGAATAACCCTACAATAACCATAGCAAAATTTGCAAATGATCCCACGCAAAGCACACACCCAAAGGAAAAGAAGGAAAACAAATGTAACATATGCTTTAATCTTATCTGAATCTTTTAACACCCTTCTGTTTCTGTATCACAAGTACAGTGACTTAACCTCAATCTCACAGAATACCCTCCGCTGATCTTCTAGACAATAAAACATTGACAAAAACACAAACTAAATTTTTTAACTGTTGTAACTTCATTCAGTTTCCCAGGTTCCTCAATAATAAAAGGGAGAATCATCACCAAAACTATATAGATTGAAGCACATCAAAGGAAAAACCAGAATTCCAACGACATTTATAAGCTGACAATAGTAACTATGATAAACGAAACAACCCACCACACACTCTCGGACACATTTTGAGAATGCACTGTTCCTCTCAACCGAAACACCCTCTTCCGCCACCGGCAAGTCTGACAATTCAATGCCAGAAGCACGAAAGAATCTCGCAATTCTTGCCTGCAATTTCAACGGCGATGGAGTTCCATCAACGACAAAGACCGGAAAAGCGCCAAACTGCAAAAATATCAATTGCCATTGTTACAAATAAAAAATCAAATCAAATTCTATGACTTATAAGCAAAACCTCAAAACACCACAACAGATATTAGATAAAAACCCAAAACTTTCTTTCACGTTTTTCTTATGTTCTTTTTCTACGCGGCCAAATATAAAATTTAAATAATATTGAAAAAAAAAAGGCCCAAAAGGAACACAAGCACGTAACTCAGCCTAGACAAGTCTTTCAAAACAAACAGAAAGTATTTAAAACCAAAAAAACAAAAGGGTCTCCGTAAAACGCCATACTAAACACACCGCGCACCACAAAGCCCAAAAATATTAACTTTCTGGCAGCCAAACAGGAAACAAAATCGAGAGAACATAGAAATTCAAGAGCACCTTGGAGAAGAGATTGATGGTACGGAAGAAAGTGAGCCTGAGGTGTGGGTTTCTGACATGGGTTTTGATAGCGGTCTCGTGCTGGACGATCCAGATGGAGAGGTCCACGGCGACCCATTTGTTCCTCAGGAAATCGGAGCCTTCGGGTCGGGCATATGGTTTAAGCAGGTCCCAGAAATGCCCTCCCACCCCCATTACTTTTCGAAATAACGAACTGGGTCCTAAAAGAAAATGCAGGCAAAAGGGTGGGTTTCGGGTTGTACGGACTATGACTGTGAATTGTGATAGTATTAATCGTTTTGGAGAAAAGAAGAAGAGAGAAGCAGAACGGACATGCGCCGTTATGTTTTTCTGTTTTTTTGGTGCCGTTTATGTGATTGAATGGGCAAAATGTGGATTTTGGGCCAACTCTTTAAGCTCTTGAGCCAGCCCATGCAAGGAGGTTTAAATGGGATTGTCAGGCCCATTCTCTTTCTTAATTGAATTTTCAGTTTTTCAGTTTTTTAATGAGAAATGATTGGTGTTAATATATATATATATATATATATATTAATTTCATCTTTACAAATTAAACGTTATATTTTTGAACCTCACATAAGTTAATAGTGGACTCTACAAATTTATTAAATTTATAGAAGAATATGAAAAAATATTGACACCAATCATTTCTCTTTATAAAAATCTAATAAACTCATTTTCTAAAATTACATTATAAAAAAAAAAAAGTATATTCAAGGATTTATATATTAAATTAAGATGTGAATTATTTCGAATCATAACATATCATTACACTTCACAGTCAATTCCATTGACATTAACTCGATTGTAACTCTTTATTTCTTATCAGTCTTACTTATTTATTAGTATTCAATGACTTAACATTATATTCATACATAATATCAATACATTTTAATTTATCATATAAGTCATCTCCTTCAAGACTGACCACAAAGCTGCAACATATTTGATCTCATACTCGACCAGCAGTGTTTAATGCCATACTCAACATGGTGGCCGACTCTCATATTAAATTTATATGAAAATTAATTTCATCCTAATTGTAAATGGTTCCCAATCCCCTCCCACCACTTGCAATCACTACAACATCGGATACCATATACCAATGGGGTCTACGTGTCTCTGAAAATGTCAACTGAGTAGTGCAGTCTTGTCGCAAAAAAAATAAGAAATAGCCACGTGCAAATCCCTCGATGACCTGGCGAGGAGATAGTGGACAAACTGAAAAAATGGGGGAAGATCTTGTGAGTTCATGTAATCTGTCTCATTGATTGCAAGATTGTAAACCTACCATGTACCTGTATCCAAACGGACCCCATCGACCCCATGCAAAGATCATCTCTAGAATATTTTATTTTGGCAGGTTTAGTTAAAGTGAAAAAAATGAGTAAAACGTGAGTATTTTCTAGAATTTTCAATGTAATATAGTTAAAGAGAGAGCGAGAGAAAATATATATAACAATATAACAATAACATTATTGTCATTTATTATAGATGCAATTATAAAGCAACAGAAACTGTCATTTCTCATAATGATTTTGGTAATGTAGTTCAACATGCTATTTGAAGTGACACTTTCATGTAGCCTAGAACAACTTAACCCGATTTGATCGAGGTGTAATGAACTATCCGTATCGATTTTTATTGCACCCGATCATTGTTTGATTAGACTATTTCGTCAAAGTGTTATTAATTGAATGATTTTTAACATAATTTTTAACTTTTTACGGGATTTATCGGTCCAAATAGATAAACAAAATTCCAAAAACTTGCTTAGGCATATGAAGCAGCAGAAAAATTGTTAGGATTCAATTAATGTCATAGTAGTGTGTGGGGGCAGTGTCTTAATTAATTTGCAGTTGTGATAATAATGCAATGGTGACATTACTTTCCATAATAGGCCTCTGCATGTTTAGAGACAGAACACACCAGAAAAGGAAGCAATTAATATTATGGATCACAAAATCAAATATGCAAATAAATGCATGTGAGCAGACACAGATGACAGTTAAGTGATCCGACCTGAGGAGTCAACCCATTTTCCCCCTGACGACATGCTTCTCAGCTCTCAAGTGACAAAGTCCAAGCAACCAGAAAATTAATTAAGATAATCTCCAAACTCATAAAACAGAAGCATCCACGCTTCTACGTTGCTTTGTCTTTTTCCTCCTATTATTTTTTCATGTCCAGCAGTTCTCTCTGGAGATCTCCACCTGGAAGCTACCTCTCCCTTTCTTCTTTACCTTCTTCACCCCTTTAAATTCACATCTCCCCCTCTCACTCTCACTCTCACTCTCACTCTCATACTTTCATGGCCAGCTAGCCATTTTTTGTTCTGAACTTTCTTAGCCCCCATAGCCTTTTCTTTATTCCCTTGAAACCATGGCTTCAACCATGGCTAGGCCTAGAAAGCTGAGAGACTTCCTCAATGACAATCCAGATTCATGCTCTTCAACTGGGTTTAAATCATTTCGTTTGAATTCAAAAGTTGCATCAACCAGAATTTCAGCCTTCCAAGCCGTGATTAACGCCGTCAAGAAACTCCCGTTCACCACCGTCAAATCCCCCTCTATTTTCCCAAGAAGCCTGTCGCGGAGACTGTCAAGAAAGCACGGGCCGCCAAGCCAGCCACGTGAAATCAAAATTACGGTCAGAGTCAAAGACATTGTGCGGTGGGCATCGTTCAGGGACTTGCTGGAGGAGAAATCTCGGCCCTCGGATTTCGCTTCTTCCCCTCATCACTGCACCACCACCACGGGATCCACCAGTACCACCTGTAGCAGCAATGGCTCAAGTTGGTGCGAAAGCGACTTTACCTCGGAGTATTTACCGCCCTCCTGGGGCAGTACTTCTCAGGAGTACGGTGAAACCGAGGTTCATCTCGGTAAAAAATATTTACAATGTGTCGGTAGGAATTACGTGGAGGCGGCTTCAGTGGCCCCCGAGGTGAGCAATTATTTACTGCGTCGCGTCTATATATATATTGCTTGTGTCTGCTGCTGAGGGTCCTTGGATGATTTACTTTAATTTTATATCATTGTGTTTCTCCCGCTAAGATTCTATTGACTATTGGGTTTCCTATGTCTTTTTCTTTTTCTTTTATTATTATTATTTTTTAAAATACTTTTTCTTTAACCACATTTATAATATGAAAAGTACTACACATCCCAAATTTTCTTCTTAAAATTAGTTTATAAACGATGTGTTACTTAAGATTTATGATTTTGGGAAGTGTATCACCAACTCACAGGATGGTGACACATCATTTAAGAACCAACTTTTGAGAATAAAATTTGAGATATATAGCATTTCTCATATAATATATATTAACACTAGATCGCTATGATCCATCGTGGCTCTTGTCACATTTTTTTTTGTGATTTTATCTCATTTGTGACAAATTCACAAAGTTTGTTTATATCACATTTACGAGGAATGAGGAAGTTGTTTATAGACTATGTTTATTTGTGTGTTTTTGTTTTATGTTCTTTAAATAAATATATTAATAAATAAAAAATGCTATAAATTATATTTTTATTTTACTTTTATCTCATTTGGTCCTATGATATTGTCGATCAACTTTAAAATTATGTATTTAAAAAAAAAAAAATAAAAAAAAAAAAAAATCTAAGTAGACAAACAATTCTAGTAATTTCTTTATATGTTCTAGCTGTTATAATTTTGTACTGATTTGGATTGGCCTGATTAACTCTAACAGGTAGAGACAACAACGTGCGATGAGAAAGAACAACAAAGCCCAGTTTCGGTGCTTGATTTTCAAGATGGAGATAATAAGGACCCATTCTCGTCTTTTACCCGAAGCCTTGCCGGTGTCGAGAGTATGTTCCGTCTAAATAATTAATTATTATTATTATTATTATTATTATTAGTATTATTATTATTTTTTAAGCTTAAATCTTTTTAGATAAGGGATGAGTTTAACATAATATTAAAGTGTGAGTTCGAACTTCAAACCCTCACTCTCATGGTTAATCTCTATTTCAAGTACTCCATGTGAATTAAAATATTTCACATATTGCCTCTTCTTGGAGAAGACAATTTAAGTTGTAAGTCGAGGCATGTATATAAAATTACATATATGAACATTAATTCAACTTATTTAATTACATAAGTCACGTCATTTAATCTTAACATACTAATTTCGTATGAATTTGGCCGGATTCGCAGATCATATCAAAAATTGTCAACCCAATTTCGACCCATATGTGAATTTTTTTTTAATCAACTAGTTTTTATTAACTTAAACTTTATAGATTAACTAGGAATTTAATTAACACATCTTTTCCTTGTCATTTTTTGCTACACGTCTTTATGCTCTAATAGGGGCCTTCATTTTTTTTCGTGTCCATTAAAAACATTTTTTTTTTAATCGGTGACAGTGTGAAGAGAGAAAGATTGGTGGGTAATTAGCCTAGTTGTTCTGGGAATTATAATGCTTTCCTTAAATTTGTGTGTATGCTTGTGGGTTTCAAATCCTTGGCATTGCATCATGAGAACAAAATGCTAAGAATCTATGATTTTCTAACAGGGACAAGACAAAATCTTATGCAAAAGATCCAGCAGTTTGAGAATCTTGCTAAACTGGAGCCTTTCGACCTGGAGGAATGGATGTCACTGGAAGAAAATACCAGATTTGAAGAAGAAGAAGAAGAAGAAGAAGAAGAAAATGAAATTGAAAAGAATGTGAGGGAGCTGTTGAATGATGTCAAAGCAACAAGTTCAGTTGATATTGGCAAGGCCAAGGTGGAAAAACTATTGTTTGATTTCTTTAGTGATGAATTGATGAGTAGCAAGAGATGCCAGAGTAGGAAGGATGATGACGATGATGATGATGAGTTCAATTGCGAGATGGTAAGCATCGCAAAAGCATGGATGAAGGGGGATCATAATGGGTTACATGAATGGGGGATAGAGCATAAGAAGGAGGCTTATGTTAGTGAAATGGATGGGAGAGAGAGGTGGAGCAGCTTTGAGGAGGAGCAAGAGAAGATAGCTTTGGAAATTGAGACTCGGGTTTTAGGGTGTCTGATGGATGAGGTTCTGGTTGATCTCTTTTTACACCGTTAAATGCTGTGAAATTTAATCTGATTCTTTTCCAGCTTTGTTTCTCAGGAAATTTTAATTTTGGCTTGTGAGGAGGGGAGAAGAAACTCTTATGAGGGCATGACTCATGCACATTTTTGTAGGGTGTATGTAGCATTAGATGATGCTAAACATTTGTGAAAAAATAAATAAATGAGGAAGAGAAATTCTTTTCAGCATGTTAGAATGGCCAGCAAAATGCTTAATGCATGGGATTGCAATTGTGAAAAATGGGTGAAATCCTGCTCTCTTTTTATGTCATTATAGATGTTTGTACTATTTTTGGATTTAACCCAGAAAATGACACAATGGTCCATGAAAAAATCTTGTCCCATGCCAGTGGGCTTTAGATGTCCAGCATGTTTTAGACATTGGAAAAATGGTTCACATGTCTCTTTCAATTAGACATCAACCTCCATGGACCATGGCAAAGCAGTGGCCTGATGTTAGGCCCAATAACAACTTCATGTCCAACCCATTAAGCCAAACACTTGCATTCTAGTAAATCCCTCAAAAAGACCAATAATAATAATAATAATCTGGGTTCTGTTTGTTAACTTTTTTTGTTTTCTTTTTTCAAAATAAAAACAATAAAAAATAATTCAAATACAAAACGCTCATAAAACCACAAAAAATATTTTTTTACCTTTGTGTCACACCACACCAGAATACTTTTGAAGCTAAAAACAAAAAATACGTTAACAAACATAACTAGTAACCATAATCTTTCCATCTTATTTAGTCCCGCTCACGTGACCAGCTAGCAAACAAAAAACCTCAGTGCATAAGTAAGTATTTCAAATTATAAATCATAGTCTAATCTTAGTCGACACTTTAGCAATCCTCGTGCTCTTGTACATCAACTCCAAGTCTCCAAGAAAAGCCTAGTGTATCGGCATACATAACTTTCCAATTTATAACATGTGACATGTCTGGGAAACTACTATCCATCCTTATACAAACCTCCAAATTTTTAATTTATTTCCTATCACAATCTTATTTGTCTAATTATAAATTTTAACCCTAAGTGCCACGTTTTCTGGAGGAGGTCATGTTACGTAGCTATTCTTAATTTTATTCATTTTTTATTTGCATAGGTATTCTTGTTTGTGTGTGAAGTATGATTACACTTTGTGTGCACCACAAGGCTACATGAACCCACCCTGAAGTTTTGGATCAATCTATATATATATATATATATATATATATACAGAGAGAGAGAGAGAGAGAGAGATTGATCTATCTGGCCTACGGCATTGAAGAAAATAATATACTAATTGATCAACAAGTCAATTGGAACAATTTGTTGGTCCATCGATTCAGCAATACACTCAATTTTCGTGCCTTCAATTTTCTATCAAAGGTAGAAGAACTTCTACGCAGGTACAAGAGTATAAAAACTCTTTCCCCAGTACATTCCAATTCTGTATGCGATCACCATGTGCTCCCAATTTAAAACTAAAACCTCCAGTCAAACACAATTGCTAACCACTATAATCTAGTCTAGATTCGTATTCGCATGTTAAATTTGCGTCGTATTAAGGTATAAGTATAAGAGTATATTAAATTAACTATAATCTAACTCATTCAAATAAATGGGTCAGACACTCAACTATTGTCTACTAATTTTGAGTTGAATTCGTATCGGGTTTACAGGTTGTGTCAAAAATTGATAGTCATTATATTTCATGTCAGATTTAGGTTGTGTAAGACTACATAAGTCAATTCTAATCCGACCCATTTAATTTAACAAGTCACACCCTTCAATCTTAATACGCCAATTTTGTATTGAGTGCATGTCAGATTCACGAGCCATGTCAAAAAATTGCTAACCCTAAATCGCATCAGTGAAATATTTATTTATTTATTTTTGT
The DNA here is from genome assembly GCF_901000735.1 of Corylus avellana. Lineage (NCBI taxonomy): Eukaryota > Viridiplantae > Streptophyta > Magnoliopsida > Fagales > Betulaceae > Corylus > Corylus avellana. The sequence goes on from NC_081547.1 coordinate 1,995,922, forward strand.
TAAATCACAAACTTAAGCCAGGGTAAATTAGAGAGTACCGGGGTTGTAGCCTGATCTTGGTCCATATGATCCACAATATTTGTAGCCTGTTTCTTGATTCATGGGCATGCACAGCTTTTTCCTGACAGCTCTTAAATCTGAAAATGTTACCGTTAATTAGGCTGCGACTTTGAGTTTCAACTAATGTTGCCTAAAGATGATATTTGGTATATTGCTTAGGATCAAAGAAAGGACCACTTTGCTCTCTTTGAGGCTGTGATTGTAGTAGCTGATTTTCCTTCTTTCTTTTTTTCAATTCATGCGCATGAACATATCGATCTTTGCCGACCGTTGATAATTCTGAAAATCCAACATTCTTGCTTAAAACGATATGATGTTTGGTATTGATGAGGATCAAAAAAGAAGAAGGGACCATTTGGTCTACGATCGTCGGAGTTTTGTTCTTGGACACTGGAGCTAGCGGCCAACGATGGGGGAAAATGGGTTTTACTAAGTACATATGTTTGCCGGTGGCGGTGACAAAAAACTAAACAAGTTGGAGAGTACGTTGAATTGTATTTTGACGACAGCGATGGAGATTTTGTTTGATTATTTGGATTTGCCAATAAGATTTTATCCTTCGATCTTCTGAGAAGAATGGAAAGGAGGACCACTTCGATCGGCTGAGAAGACGCCATGCATGCTTGTTGTTTGTGTTTTTCTTTATTCAAAGCGACTGATCAACTAATTCGATAATCTCAACAACAGAACAAAATAAACTAATTGGATAAATTAATCTCCACAAAACCCCATAAAATCCTTTTGGGTTGGCTGTGAAGCCTGTGATATATTAATATACACATTCACAATTACACGTATATATTCTCACACATTTATTTTTAATGCTAACATTATTTTGATCATTTTAATTACATGTGATTCATTTAATTAAATTAGCCTAATTAACTAAGATCGTGGCATGGTCCTCGTGTGGTTAGGAGGATAAATTTGTCCTCCAAAAGAAAAGAACAATATTACCTTCTTAAATGCACTAAATGGATTCTCTATTTCATTTGAAATGGAAATGATCATTTTTCCTTAAGTCCATAATGGACCGAAGAGTATCCAATTCATGGTTATGACACAAATGAGACATATGTCTTCATAATAAAAAAAATAAAAAATAAAATATTATTTAAGGTTTAAAAATAATAAAATTAAATTT